>NW_019154146.1:8605466-8671783 GCF_002288905.1 Enhydra lutris kenyoni | reverse complement strand
AAAAAAAAAAAAAAAAAAAACATGGTGTCCTTTCCATGTGCTCGGCTGTCCCATGTAATCAGGCAGCTCCGTGGCATGAAGGTATTGTCTTCTTTCATAAAGGTTTCAGCATTGGAGAAGCGGGTGGCGGGGAGTGGGGAGCTGGAGGCGTACCCTTTTCTGGGGCCCCCAGACTACTACGGAATGATTTAATGGCAGAATACAGTCCATCTTCCTGGCGTCCATTTCTTTCAGTGCCAGTACTGTGTTGAGGGGTGGCCTGATGTATCTGGTGGGTTCGAAGGTAAAACTTAGAAGGAAACTTAGCAGGGTCCTTTCCATGGGGCTGTGAAAGCTGATGTTCTCCTAAGATTCCACGATCCCCTTTCCACAGTAAACAACAGTAAAGAAAATGCAAGCATTCTGACAGCCTGGGAAGTACTAGAATTCCTTAGGGAGCAGATTAGATACCAAGTTCATCTATCACTCACAGTTTAGTTTGCAAAACAGGATGGGAACCTCTAAGTAGCTTTTAGGGCTCTTATCCATGAAAGAGGGATTATTTTAAAAAGGATATCTAAAAACCTTGTTTTTCACACAGATAACATTCAAACATGCTTCATAAGGCCAAGTGAAAGATATGGTCTTCAGATATAAGTGACTTTTCCTGATAAACACATAAGTGGCGTCCTTCATTTCTCCCACCCACCCCTCTGGAACTTCTGTCCGGTTTCATTCTCCACTGGCCTGCTATCAAAGATTGGAGAAAGATGCCAAAATGAGGCCCCTGTCGGGGAGAGCACCAGCAGATTGCGCATTTCCTGAAAGTGTCTCCTCGGGTATAAATAATTCATTAGCATGTACGAGAGAAGAGCCATTTGGTCAGTTCCACAAGCCTGTCTTGATGCTGGGGCCCCTTTTGGAAGACACACATATCCAGATGAGCGCTGAGAGGAAGCCACCCTCACCCTTTGCGACTCACACATTGAAGGGCAATTTCCTTGCCTCACTCCCCAAGGGCTGGATGCTCGGGCCACATCTTAAAGGACATGGGTCGCTCAGGAGTTCATGCTCACCTCACAGAAAGCCAAAGAAATTCCCTGGTGTTCATTCACACGATGATTTTCGAGCCCTGCTTACCTCCTCAGACTGTAATTCATTCTGGAAATCTGAACTTCTATTAAAAATAAATGTTGGCAGTTTTTTGACAGAAATTACTACAAACCCCAGGTGACAGAGTAGCCAAAGCAAAAACGAAACAAAACAAAACAGCAAAAAATCCCCACTGAATCTAAGCATAGGTAAGTGGTATTGTTACTGATTTCTGTCCAAACTGGGTTACATAACAGTCTAAATGAGTGCACAGGGGCACCATTGAGTTTCTCGTTCTGTGTCAGGTCTGGAGGTCATGTTCCAGGAATGCCATGGGTCTCAAAACCACTGTGTATCAAGTTAGTAGGAAATTAATGTACTGATTCCCTAAAGAAGGCTTCATCTAGTTCAAAGGCTTTGAGAAAGAAGAGCTTGGCAACCCTGGAGGTCAGAAGTAGGCACAAGTGGGAATTAAAGGAAAAGAATATTTGGCTCCATGTTTTTTGGTTTTGTTTTAAAGATTTTATTTATTTATTTGAGAGAGAAAAGCAGGATAAGGAACAAAGGGAGAAGCAGACTCCAAAAGGGTGAGGGGCAGAGGGAGAGGGAGAAGCAGACTCTCCGTTGAGCAGGGAAGCCCGATGTGGGGCTTAATCCTGGTACTTGGGGATCATGACCTGAGCTGAAGGCAAATGCTTAACCAACTGAGCCACGCAGGCACCCTAATATTTGGCTGATTATGATGAAGTTTTAGAAGAGTGCAGTTAGCAAGTGAGCTTTGTTGGAAAATAGGACAATGTCCATTACCGAAAGGCCTTGAATATACATGGAAATGTCTAAACTTGTCATTGGAGGCTCCCACCTGTTTTTTGATGGTCTGTGAGCTCAGAACAGTGTCTACACATCAAAAGGGTTGTAAACAGCAGACAGACAAGCAAAAAAAAAAAGTAGTATATGACAGAGACTATATTCTGTAGTTTGCAAGGCCTAAAATATTATCTCACCCTATAAGAAAAATTTGTGTACCCACGCATTTGTTTTCTTGAGGTTGAAAGAAGGTTAAAGCATAGTCCTAATTTAAAAACTATCACAAAAAAAAAAAATAAAAACTAGCACATACTACTTCATACATGTCCATTCCACTTTCTCTTACTTGAGTTATATTTTTTTCTGACCATCTCTTGCGCAGAACGCGTTAGTCCCCAAGTGTCTGGATCTTCGGTTCCCAGATTCCCCGTTTGGCAAGTCCTTTGTGCGATGGTCTCGGAAGTCAACGTGCTCTTTGGGAGGCTTCATGCATATTTATTACCATCTGGTTAAAACATAATTTCCAGCTTTTACCAGATGAGTTTTGATTTATTTTCTCCCCTTTGACCTACTCAAGCCACAGGTCCTGGTCAGTTCAGGGGGCTGGGAATTTGGGAATGTGATGATGAATGGGGTTATAGTGGGGTTCCTCTCTCTGCATGGAAATCAGCTCTTGGTCACTATTGGGAGGGTTCCTCTGATAGAATCAGTGAGCCCGTCCATGCTGATGGAGCATCTTGTATGTTGTGGATCCCTTAAAATCCTCTCCTTGAGGTGTAACTATTTTGAAGTTGGAAATAAGAAGTGAGTTTGGAAAATAAGAATGTCTCCCCAACCATCCATTTCTAGCCATTCTCAGATCAGGCTGAGCTCAGTAAAATTGTATGAAACCACAGAGCATACCTGTTTTGAAAAGAGGTGTGATTTTAAATCTTAGTTGTAAGGTTATTAATGTACAAAATTTAAAAATCATAATGAGAGCTAAGCACACAAGGACTTATGATAAAAGAGAAGTAAAATTGATATAATGTTGGAAGCCAATAAATTTAACACACACATACAAATTCTTGGTCCAGATTAGGAAAGAAATATTCTCTCAGGCTGAGATTATCTGATGGTCAAGAATAGAAATAACTCAAGAGCTAAGTCAAGGGTTTGCCTAAGGTGGGACCACACAGTCTCAAGACAGGAAATAATGTGTGGGAGGTGCTGTGGGGTCGCAGAGAGTGACAGGTTGGCAAGTAGTGGGTCTTGTCTCCTTTTCTCTCTGATCTGTTCTCTCTCCTCTCCATGCATGACCCCATATTCTTCCATGCAGATGGGCTTTCTCTGGACACATGATGCCTAAATGCCACCAGCCCCTAGACTTCACACAGTGCTGCCATATACAAGTGTCCAGCTGCCACCCTGTGTGCAATGACTGATCCACCAGACCTTGTAACTCTGCTTCTCTCAACCAGCTTTCCAAGTCTCTCAGTACCCAGTTTTAACTATCCCAACCAGGCTCGGACTGGATGTCTTGGGCAAGAGTCCACACCCCGATCCAACCAGCTGTTCCTATGTAGGGTTGTCAGCTGGTGGAAACAAGGCCCCTTACATGGGGGTCTTTGCATGTAGAAAAAATACTGACATCTTAGGACAAATACACATAGGTGAGGAGAAATCAAATAAGGAAAGTGAATTACTGTATTAGGCAATTGGTCATTTTAAAATTTCTCTCAGGATATATTGAGGATTTCGTGTTGTTTACATGAGGCCTTATGTTTCCTTCAATTCAATTCTAGCTACAACTGGGGTATCATTCCTTCTTAACTGAAAAAGTTTGAAGACAATTCCAAATATTTATAATTAAATTATGGCTTAGATGCACTCTACCACACCTATGTTTTTAAAGACAACAAATGAATACATTCTTTTTGCTGTCTGAGATGCTCCAGGAAATTTTTAAATTTTGAACAGAAATAAGAGAGCAATACACAGCCTTCATGAAGCTTTTTGTTACCAGGCCAATGATGAAATGAATAACTGATGTTAATGTAGTCTTCCTGAACAAGATACAGTGAATCAACCAGTGATAGAAAGTTCTTGAGGGGTGCCTGGGTGGCTCAATCACTTGAGTGTCCAACTCTTGATTTCAGCTCAGGTCATATCTCAGGGTCATGCTCAGAAGGCAGTCTGCTTGAGATTCTCTCTCTCCCTCTGCTCCTCCCCACCCCCCCGCAAAGAAAGAAAGAAAGAAAGAAGAAAAGAAAAGAAAGTGAAAGTTTGTGAAAGCCTTGGAAGTAACTGGCCTTGATCCCTCATGAGGGCTGGAGGAGTTTACTCCAGGCTCTGGTGTAACTAGGGGATATACTTTGTTCTGTGCTCTGAGATACCCAGCTTCTTCAGGGTAAAATCCTAGGACCTTTCCACAGCCTCCAAGGCACCCGACAATTTGGTCACCCCACGGCTGCCCCCAACATACCCACTGACACCAATGACCCTGCCACTACTCTGACCTCCTGCCTACCCCCCTTGCTCCTGCCTATCGCAGAGCCTGCACAGAGTGGACTTACAGTAAATATTCACCAAATGGGTAAACATGTGGCTAAGATATAGATGGGAATTGAAAATACAAAGCTTTTCCATCCAAAATTTTCAATGAGCAAAATGTGCCTCTCCAGCCCACCAGTATGTCTGGGATTCCCTCAGCTCCCTGTAGTTTTCCACAAAGATTCATCAGGCTGTCCTCAGTAGTCTTGACATCTACTTCCCATCATCACTCACCTGCACCCTCCACTGACCCTTATTCAGGAGACTCCTCAGCTCTCAAGGCAGACAGAGCCACCAGTCTCCCACGAGCTTGAAGCATGTCCATCTTGCTGTTGAGATGCCCCCTCAATCCAGGCCCAGTGCCCTGATCTCTATGCTGTGGTGTCTCCCTCTTGTGTTGAAAGATTCTTCCCCAAAATTCAGACATGCTCTAGTCTTTCTCACCTTAAATTTTTTTTTAAATATAAATTTAAAAAATGTTTTCCATCACCCCAGATGCCCCTTCAGCCACTCCCTCCCACTGTGCTTTGCTTTGAGCTAAGTCCCTGAATTAACCACTTGCACTCTTCCCCCCAGCCCTCTACCTCATTCCCATGCATTTGTCTCACCACCGCCATACCCGGGCTTCTGTGAACCACCTCACATTCAGCTTCCCAGGCCCTGGTCTCTCTGGTGGCTCAACCCAATGGACACTGGTCAGTATTTTCCAGTTTTGAAATGAGCTGCTCACCATCTTGTCCTTTCTGAACTGTTTTCTACATGGTTCTTCCTTTCCTGGCTCCAAGATGGCAACCAAATCTTCTTGTTTTTTGTTTAAGGGACTTTAGATAATACCAGAAGACAACAATTTTGTCCTCTGACTTTCTTTTCCACAGTCCAAGCACATTAAAGAGATATGCAACGGTAGGGCATCATTGCTTTGAGAGTTACTGTAGAGAAGGAGACATTTCCCCCAAGATGGTGGGTAGATGCTAGAGGGGTCCCACAGGCCATTCCTACCCATCTCCCTGGGGATGTGGTAGAGTGAGGATGACTACAGTAAGCCAGTAAGGCTGGAGCTGGGCTCATGGAGAAATTTTTGTAAATTTCCCAAAGGGCTCACAGCCATGTCTGTTATTTCATTTACTGTTGTTTCCTACATCACACACAGAGCCTGGTCCATAGCAGGTTTTCAGTAAATAAGTCTTCAGTGAAAGAATGAATGAGCAAATGGATAGCTGAATGCATTCTCTGTTGCTCTCCTCTGATTTCATTCCCTCTAGGTGTGCGGCTTCTTTCAATCTGCTGGCCCTGTTCAGCTTTCTTCAAAGGACAAAGAATTTGAGGCCAGGATCATTATCTCAAGAAAGTCCCACTAGCATGGAGAAATTCCTCCAGTGTCTCTAGTTAGTATCTCCTCCAGGTCTTCAGTTAACCTATTTCCAGTTCTGTGACAATGTTTTTCATTTCTGCAATTTTTCCCCTTTGGAAATTGAAGACCCAATACCTGACATACATTATATACCATTGTAACACAAAACCTGGGATATAATTAGCCTTTGTGACTCAAGACTACTATGCTTTTTTTCTTTTTGTCAGGACCAGGAGAACTTGTAGTTTGGGCCAAGAAAACCCGAGTAGGGGAGGAACTCCCACGCAAATAGCATCCCCCACAAATCTCCTCTGAGCCTCATCTTCCAGAAGGACAGAAAGACAACACAGAGTGTTCCAGAAGGCCAGTTGATACTAGGTATTGGCAGTGTCTGGGTCAAAACATGGTCTCTGACTGGGGAAGGAGTGGCTAGAAAGGATTCTAAAGATGGGTCTCTATACTGACTGCTTGCCTCCCACTCCTCCCCTGGCCTGATTTCATGCCTTTGCTGTCCACTCGCACTGGACAGGCCAGGATTCTTCAAAGCACCTGCAAGTTACACTTCCACCTGTTGTCCCTCTCTGAGAAAAGAAGCTTTGTGAAGGAGCTGTCCTCCCCAAGTCTCGTTGGGCAAAAATGATGCTGGAACTAGAGGGTGACTGTAGGGGCCCACAAATGCATCTTTCAGATTATCTCTTTAGGGAGATGATAAGATGATAGATAGATAGATAGATAGATAGATAGATAGATAGATGATAGTAAAACCCACCATAATTTCAACAGTGACACCAAGAGGGAGGCTTAGACAGCAAGAGACGCACAGGAAGAGCTAAGTTGTTTGGTCCGGGATGCTTGCTCACAATTCTCTATCCTTACTCTCCACAACCCCAGTTAGATCTTTTCAAAGATGATACACCCATCCAAGCAGACACAGGCCTTATACATATTCATCAATTAAGCAAACATTTAATACTGACTAACTTGTATAAGCCACAGTGATGGTGGATCAGCATCCCAACAGAGAACAGATGTCACATTCAAATTAGATCATTCAAGGAGGTTGAAAGGGGGGAACTGGTTATGTAGGTGCAGGTTAGGAACCAAGAAATATTGTGTCAGTATTGACCGTGACTGCCTTTGAGCCTGGAGAGCCAGAGGAAGGAATGACTAGCAGAATCCAGAGGGAGGGTCTCATAGAGAAGTCCAGTTTTAGAGAAGCATGACCTCAGTCAAGGAACCACGACTGGTTTCCTCCTTTTCCCTTCCTACTTCTTCCTATTTCTTGCCAGCTCCCCATCGCCCAAACCCATCTGGAAACCAGGTGTTAAAGAGGCTAGCTGATGAGGTTGAAGCAGGTCACCCCTGCAGCAGAGAGCAGGGTGAAGGAAGGAAGGAAGGAACAGAACATAGCTAGAGAGACAAACTAGAAGCATGCACCACATCTGGGTATTGATAACTCATTTTTCACATTCATCAGTTACTTTAATATGTTATCATATCATGAGCAAAAGTGAGTTAAGGACAATTTTTAGAGCACTCACTTAAATAGAAAGGAACTTCAAATTCCTTCCTCTTCTTGGAGCTGGTAGAGACATCTCACCTAAAACTGAGCCCCTGAAGGCTGAAATAAACTGCCCAAGCCACATACCAAGTCACAGGTCCCACCCTTCTCCCTGGCAGGTGTGACAATATGAGCGTAGGGGCTACCACTCAGCTTCCCCTGACCCATGACAGACAGCTAATCAATCAAGGTGGTCTTACCCCAACAACTTGCATTTGACCAGAGCGTCACTGTCAACGTCTATCTCTGGGCATTTCTCACATTGAACATTGCCAGAAGTCAAGTCCAAACCTGCTTGCTGTCTTGCCCTGTAAATGTCTCTTTGTTTGTAATCTTGCAAAGAATCATCTTCAACTCTCAAGGTTCCCTGATAAGTGGTCAGAATTGGGGGGAAATGATGGTTTGAATCAAATGATGTTTTCTACCCAACAGGGTCCACGTTTTGGGGTTTAGGTGACAAATCTGGCTTTCTTCAGCACTAAGTCTTCATTTAGTTTAATTTATCAAGGATTTGTTCACAAGCTTCTGTTATGTAGTCAGAACTGTGCTAGCTGCTTCGGAGGCCAAAGGGAGAGAGAGGTGTGTTTGTTGCCCCCAAAAGTTTAGTCAAATTTAAGGAAAAAGCATCCATTCCACTTTTCCTGTGGCTGGGCATTACTTCAGGTCACTTTTTGAGCCTCCTCCTGTGACATCGGATTCAGAGGAGCATTGTGTCCCTTTTGTCCCTGCCTCAATGTGGAGCCCCCACATTGTCTCAACTGCTTTCCCACTTGTCTCTACACAGGCATGGCATACAGACCATCCCCCCGCCCTGCAAGACCCTAATAAGCCCCATCCCACTACCACCTCCTTGGAAGTCTTGGAAATTTAAGGATTTGTCTCAGTTGAAAAAGTAGGGGAAATCGACAGTCAGTTGCAAGATGGATCTTGAAAGTTCTATATGGGAGGTAGTCCTGCTCTAGAAGTCTGAGGTTCATTCAGGAGTGAGCATGTGTGGTGCGGAGTCCCTGGCATTACAGTTCACTTTGACACAGGATTTCATGGGCTTTGACTGCAGGCTTAGGATAATGTTGGGAGAGTGGGTGAATCTGACATGTGCCCTCAGTACATGATGGTGTGTAGAAGAGACGTGTTGCTCCATCCCTTCTTCGATTCAACTGACTTTCAACAACAGTGAGTGCCAGGGGGTATGGACGAATGACAAATACACACAGCTCCTGTCCATCTCAGAGTTCAGTCTACACTAAAACAGTACTTGAAAAGCTGGACTTCTTTAAAAGATTGGGGAAAATGCACCTAAAGAAGAGTCATTTTGTGTTTCTTTGTCTCTCTGTGCTGTCATCTTGATTGTTGTGTTCCACGTGAAGCACAGCTGCTTTGAGACTCCAATTTCCACTTACAGCATTTTTTGGGTTGTCTTGTTTTATATGAAATATTTATTTGGTGACCAGTGTTCTGTTCTGTTTTTGATACTGAATTGGAAAATGCTGTTTCCCCACTGGGAATGCTCTAGTTAATGAGAAACAAATGGTGGTCTGAGAGGTACAAAACTTGTTGACCAGTCCAGATGACTTTCTTGGAATTAATAGAGGGTTTTATCTGTAGTCTGGATATTTCTGAGTTAATTGGTAATTATTGAGTTGTAAAATAGATTGTATGATTATATTAGATTGGTTCACTGTTCAAATACAAAGTAAATACTATTAGTGCATCCATACACACATCCATAATAGACAATTTCAGTAGGTCATTACCAAGCGCCAAGGACTCTTCCAAATACAGATCCATTCTTTGCTTGTTTTTGTTCTTATTTTTTATCTTTTGGTTTTTTAAATCATTTTGAGGTATGACTGACAAAAGCTTGCATATAATTAGTGTCTAAAACTCGGTGAGTTTGGAGATAGTATGTCCTTGAGAAGTCATCACCACAGTCTATGCCATAAACATGTCCATCACCTTCAGAATTTCCCTCCACCCTCTTTATTTGTTATTATTTTTTTGTGCATGATAAGAACAGTTAACAGAAGATTTTCCTTCTCAGCAATGTTTTAAGTATACAACACAGTAGTACTCACTACAGGCATTATTATGAAAAACAGATTTCTGGGGCTTATTCATCTTGCATAATTGAAACTTAGCATCCTTTGACTCAATGTCTCCCTTGCCCAGGTCCTTGTCCAGGTTTTACTCTCTGATCCATGGCTTTGATTCTTAGATTCCTCAGATAATTGGTGTCATGTAATATTTGTCCTTCTGTGTCTGATTTATTTCACTTACCTGATGGCCTCCAGATTCATCCATAGTGTTGCTAATGGCAGGATTTCCTTCTTTTGGCTGAATAGCTTTCCATTGTGTGTAAATACCATATGATTTTATTCACTTTAAAAAAATTATAGTTATCATACTTTACATTACTATCCAGAATTTACTTTTTCATAAGTAGAAGTTTGTACCTTTTGACTCTTGGCCCATTTCACCTACTCCCAACTACCACCAATCTGTTCTGTGTATCTGAGTTCAGTTTTTTTGGTTTTGTTTTTGTTTTGCTTTGTTTAGATTCAACATATAAATGAAATGATATAATATTTGTCTTTCTCTGTCTGCCTTATTTCATTTAGCATAATGTTCTCAAGGTCCATTGTTGTTGTCACAGATGGCAGGATTTTCTTCCTTTTTATGGTTAATATTCCACTATATATATATATATATATATATACCATTTCTTCTTATCTATTCGTCTATGGATAGACACTGAGATTGTTTCCAAATCTTGGCTATTGTAAATAATACTGCAATAAACATAGCAGAGCATATATCTTCTTTTTAATTTTTATTTTTCTATTATCACATTCAACTATCAACATATAGTACATCACCTATTTTTTTAATTTAATTTTATTTTTTCACTGTTCCAAGATTCATTGTTTATGCACCACACCCAGTGCTCTATGCAATACATGCCCTCCTTAATACCCACCACCAGGCTCACCCAACCCCCCACCCCCCTCCCTTCTAAAACTCTCAGTTTTTTTCTCAGAGTCCACAGTATCTCATGGTTCATCTCCCCCTCTAATTTCCCCCAACTCACTTCTCTCCTTCTCCCAATGTCCTCTGGGTTATTCCTTATGCTCCACAAGTAAGTGAAACCATATGGTAATTGACTCTCTCTGCTTGACTTATTTCATTCAGCATAATCTCTTCCAGTCCTATCCATGTTGATACAAAAGTTGGGTATTGATGGAAGCATAATACTCCATTGTATGTATGGACCATATGTTCTTTATCCATTCATCTGTTGAAGGGCATCTTGGCTCTTTCCACAGTTTGGTGAATATGGCCATTGCTGCTATGAACATTGGGGTACAGATGGTCCTTCTTTTCACTGCATCTGTATGGACCCAGAAGAGACCCCAAATTGCTAAGGAAATGTTGGAAAAGAAAAACAAAACTAGGGGCATCACATTGCTTGATTTCAAGCTTTACTACAAAATTGTGATAACCAAGACAGCATGGTACTGGCACAAAAACAGACACAGACCAGTGGAACAGAGGAAATAGCCCAGATATGGACCTGCAACTCTATGGTCAAATAATCTTCAACAAAGCAGGAAAAAATATACAGTGGAAAAAAATACATTCTCTTTAATAAATGGTGCTTGGAAAATTGGACAGCTATATGTAGAAGAATGAAACTTGACCATTCTCTTACACCATACACAAAGATAAACTTGAAATGGATAAAAGACCTCAACCTGAGGCAGGAATCCATCAGAATGGATGAGAACATAGGCAGTAACCTCTTTGAATCAGCCACAGCAACTTCTTTCAAGACATGTCTCCAAAGGCAAAGGGAACAAAAACAAAGATGAACTTTTGAGACTTCATCAAGATCAAAAGCTTCTGCACAGCAAAGGAAACAGTCAACAAAACAGAGAGACAACCCGCGGATTGGAAGAAGATATTCACAAATGACACTACAGACAAAGGGCTGATATCCAACATCTATAAAGAACTTCTCAAACTCAACACTCAAAAAACAGATAATCTCATCAAAAAATGGGCAGAAGACATGAACAGACACTTCTCCAATGAAGACATACAAATGGCTAACAGATGCATGAAAAAATGTTCATCATCATTAGTCATCAAGGAGATTCAAATCAAAACCGCACTGAGGGGGTTGGGGGAACCAGGTGGTGGGTATTAGAGAGGGCACGGAGTGAATGGAGCACTGGGTGTGGTGCAAAAACAATGAATACTGTTACGCTGAAGAAAAAAAAAATAACCAAAACCACATTGAGATACTACCTTATGCCAGTTAGAATGGCCAAAATTAACAAGACAGTAAACAACAAGTGTTGGAGAGGATGTGGAGAAAGAAGAACCCTCTTACACTGTTGGTGGGAATGCAAGTTTGTGCAGCCACTTTGGAAAACAGTGTGGAGATTCCTTAAGAAATTAAAAATAGAGCTTCCCTATGACCCTGCAATTGCACTACTGGGTATTTACCCCAAAGATCCAGACGTGGTGCATTTTATCTTTTCAAATGATTGTTTTCATTTTCTTTGGATAAATACCCAAAGTGGATGTACTGGGACATAAAGTATTTCTATTTTTTAAATTTTGAGGAACTTCCATACTGTTTTCTATAGTGGCTGCTCTAATTTATATTCCCACTAACAGTGCATGAGTGTTCCCTTTTCTCTACATCCTCACCAATACTTGTTATTTCTTGCCTTTTTGATACCAGCCACCCTAACTGGTGTGAGGTAGTACTTCATTATACTTTTATTTATGTTTAAATTTTATTAAGTTTTAATTGCAAAGCATCATAAAAGTACACTCATGCAAAAATTATTTATGCTCAAGTTCCCTGGATGGTAACCCATAATTCTAATCCCTTCCTCCAGAGGATGTCACTTAATAATATGGTGCAGATCCTTTCAGACCTTTATTCATGCATTTTAAAATTCATTTATACCTGTAAATATGTATGATATCATTTATTCATGATTAATATATGAGTAAGATCATACTGAGCACATTGTTTTGCATTTTGTCTTTTACTTGGCAATATGCCTTTATTTTTTCCCATTCTAGCCCAGATACTTTCACCTAAATATTTTTTAAGATTTCATTTATTTCAGAGAGAGAAAGAGAGCGGGAGCATGAGAGGGGGGAGAGACAGAGGGTGAAGGGAGAAGCAGACTCCCCACTGAGCAGGGAGCCCTGTGGGGCTTCATCCCAGGACCTTGATTAGATCATGACCTGAGCTGAAGGCATACAATTAACTGACTGAGCCACCCAGACACGCTTCACCTAATTATTTTTAAACTATGAAATAATCTTCTTTACAATGATTTTGCCATTTCCCATTGTGGACACTTAGCTTGTAACTTTTTACAATTTCAAATATTGCTTCAGGAAGCATCCTTTTGCATAAATTTAAAAGTTTCCCTGAAGTAGATAGCCTGAAGTGAAATTGTTAGGTCATAGGAAAGCACTTATACTTTTCCTACACTGTATCAAGTTAACTGGTATTCATATCCATTCCTTTTCGTGTTTTTGGACTATCGTCTCTCTTTTTTAAATTATGTTCAATTAGCCCCTGTATAACGAATACATCATTAGATTTTGATGTAGTGTTCATTGATTCTTTTTTTTTCTTCATTATACTTTTGATTCTCATTTCCCTGATGATGAGTGATGTTGAGCACCTTTTCATGTACCTGTTGGCCATTTGTATGTCTTATTTAGAAAAATTTCTATTCAGATCCTCTGCCCATTTGTTGATTGGATTGGGGTTTTTTCCTATGGAATTGTATGAGTTCTTTATATATTTTGAATATTAATCCCTTATCAGATATATGATTTATAAATACTTGGTAGATTGCTATTCCATTATATAAGTGTGTCATGCACAGTTTGATTATGTATTTACTAGGTGAAGAACATGTGAGTAGTTTCTAATTTGGGGGTGATTATGAATAAAGCTACTATAAACATTCATGTATAGGATTTTGTGTGAGCATAAGTTCTTATTTCTCTAGGAGAAGACTTCCTTAGTAATGTCATAAATGTACGCACGTTTAACTTTGTAAGAATTGTCAAACCGTTTTCCAAAGCGGCAGTACCATTTGCACTCTTACCAGTAACGTATGAGATTTTCAGTTTCTCTATATCTTTGCTGGCAGGACTTGTCAGTTTTCGTTTGCACTTCTTAATGTGCAATTATGTTTAGCATCTTTACATGTGCATATTTACCATCCTTATATATTCTTTGGTGAAATGTCTTTTAAAATATTTTGCCCATTTCTTTCAATTGGTTTGTTTGTTTTCTTATTATTGAGTTAAAGAAGTGTTTTATATAGTCTGAGAACAGGTTTTTTGTCAGAGATATGATTAACATACTTTTTCTTCCCGTGTGTTGTTTGACTTTTTAATTCTCTTAGCAGTGTCTACTGTATAGCAAAAGTTTTTAATCTTGCTGAAGTCCAACTCATCAGGTTTTTTCTTTTATGGATTATGACTTCAGGGAAATACATAAGAAATCACAAATATTTTCTCTTAGAAGTTGTATAATTTCGTCTGAGAGTTTCATAACTTTAGTTATGACTTTTTGGTCTATAATCCATTTTGAGTTAATTTTTATGTAAGATACATGGTATATAAGTTGAGGTTCTTGCTTTCTGAATATTAGTGATGTTTCAGCATTATTGAAAGACTGAAAAGACTAGAATTTCTCCAATTGCCCTTGTGCTTTTGTTGAAAATCAACTAACCATATATGTGTGGGTCTATTTATGGACTTTGTGTTTTATTTTGATGGTCTTTTGGTCTCTCATTGTGCCAGTACCACAGTCTTTTGGAATCAGGGTAATTCTGCTCTCATAAAATAAGTTCTAAATGTTGCAACCTCTTTTATTTTCTTGAAGAATTTATATAAAATTGTTATTAGTTTTTTCCTTTAATGTTAAGTAAAAGTCTCCAGTGAGGCCATTTGGATCTGGAGTTTTCTTTGTTGGGAGGTTTTTAATTACATATTTAATTTCTTTAATAGATACGGGACTATTCAGTTTAATCTATTTCTTTTTACATTAAATTTGATGGTTTGGTAAGAGATTCTTAATCTCACAAAACAAACTGAGGGTTGCCAGGGAGAGGTGGGTTGGGACAGGGTGGTGGGATTATGGACATTGGGGAGAATATGTGCTATGGTGAGTGCCGTGAAGTGTGTAAACCTGACGATTCACAGACCTGTACCCCTGGGGCTAATAATACATTATATGTTAATTTAAAAATTTTTTAAAATTAAAAACAATTTTTAAAAATGTAAAAAATAATTTGATGGTTTGTATCTTGCAAAAACTTGATTCATTTTACCTAAGTTGTGAAATTCATGGCATAAAATTTTGATAGAAATCTCTCTCTCTCTCTCCTTTTTGAGATTTTTATTTATTTATATGAGAGAAAGAGAGAGTACAACCAGAGGGAGGTGCACAGGGAGAGGGAAAAGCAGGTTCCCCACTGAGCAGGGAGCCCAACTTAGGGCTTGATCCCAGGACCCTGGGATCATGACCTGAGCTAAAGCCTGACATTTAACCAACTGAGCCACCTAGATGGCTCAATATAGCATTCTCTTATTATTGCTTTAACACCTCTATGGTCTGTAGTGGTGTCCTCTTATTCATTTCTAATATGAGTAATTTTTACCTTCTTCTTCTCTTGGTTAGTTTGTCTAGGTATTTATTAATTTGATTGATCTTTTTAAAGGAATAATTTTTGAAGACTTCCAGGGAAGATGGTGGAGTAGGAGGATCCTAAGTTCACCTCATCCCAAGGATACACCTATAAAATGCCCACATCAGTGTAAATAACCAAGAAAATGACCAGAAGACTGGCAGGACAGACTCCTCTCAGCTAAATGTAGAGAAGGAGCAACACTGCAGAGGGTAGGAAGGATGGAGACACAGTTGACACAACTAAAAGGACCCATAGGATTATATGTAGATGGAGGGAAGGATGCCACTGATGTGGAGAGAGGAGAGGAGCAGACACCAGAGAAGGCACCCCAAGCATGAGGACCTGTATTGGAAAGATGACTTTCCATAACATTTGGTTTTGAAAAACACGGGGGCCTAACTTCCAAGTTTTTAAAATCACTGGGGTTTAACACTTGGAACTTTAAAAGTCAATGAGCTCAATTTTAGGAGAGCCAGAGGAGGATAGGAAACTGAGTTCCCTCCTTCAAAGAACTAGCCAAAAAAACAGCCCATGGAGATATAGCATACAAGCAGCAGTTTGAAAAATGCCTGGGGTATACAAGAGGGAAATTTGTTTACTAATCTCAGAGCATATGCTGGAGGGTCATGGATCTTTGGGAGATTTCTCCAAGAACAAAAGAACTGGCAGGTGCCATTTCCTTCCCCCACGCCCCAGCCTAGATAACTGGACATCTGCAGGAAACAGTGCAGTGCCACCACTCCACCTAGATTGCTAACAGTGTGCCCTGTCCCCACACTCTCCTGTGGTTCTGCCCCCTTCAACACACCCTTGGCAGGAGTCCAGCCAAATCAGCCCCACAAGCATGGAAGTGTGCCAGCAGCTCCAACAGGAGCCAGCACCACCCCCGAAGTGACTCCTGCTGAAGGGAGAAGGGAAGAAAATTATACATATCAGTTCAGCTATAGCCCCAATAGTAGGCTGGGGGCCGACATCTGGCCTGAGTGCAGGCTGCACCCACCAAAAAAAAAAGTTGCTCAGGGGACAATATAGGAAGAGCACCCTGCAGTTTGGTGCTACCACAACTCTAATGAATGCCTGGTCTGACTCAACTCAGGCCTAAGATGGCCCCAGACTGACCAACTAACAATCCAGAGACCAAACTCTGGCCACAGCAGGCAAAAAGAGTCATTGCAGATGGCTGGACTAAAGACAAAAGAGGTTCAGCCACAACAGGGAACATGCAACAAACAGGAGACAACCCTGAAGCACCAGGTTCTGGTGAACAGGGGACACTGCATTACAGGGCACTGCAGAATGTCTTCTTCATAAGGCTGGCACTTTCTAGAACAAGAGATATGGCTGACTTACCTAACACATAGAAACAGACACAGAGAGTTAGAAAAAAATGAAGAGCAGAGTAATATGTCCCAAATGAAAGAACAGGACAAAATCACAGCAAGAGACCTAAATGTACAAGTAATAGATAAGAAATATGCCTGACAGAGATTTAAAGTAATGGTCATAAAGATATTCACTGGACTGAAGAAAAGAATGGAGGACCTCAGTGAGATAGATCCTCAACAAAAAGATAGAAAACATTAAAAAAGAACCAATCAGAGATGAAGAACTCAATAACTGAAATTAAAAATATACTAAATAGAAGAAATAGTAAACTAGAGGAAGCAGGGGGGAAAAAAACAGATCAGTGACCTGGAGGACAGAATAATGGAAAAAATCAAGCTGAACAGGGGAGAGCAAAAAGAAAAATAAAAAATGAAAATAGGTAAAGGAACTCAGCAACATCATCAAGCATATTAACATTCACATTGTAAGCATTCCAGAAGAAGAGGGAGAAAAAGTGATAGAAAATTTATTTGAAAATGTAACAGCTGAAAACCTCGTAGATCTGGGGAAGGAAACAGAAATCCAAATCTAAGAGGCATAGACGGCGCCCCCCCCCCACAATCGACCCAAGAGGACCACATCAAGACACATAGTAATTAAAATGGCAAAATGAAGTGATAAAGAGAGAGTTTTAAAGGCAACAATGGAAAAGAAAACAGTTATATCAAACAGAAACCCAAAAGTCTATCAGCTGATTTTTCAGCAGAAACTCTGTGGCCAGAACAGGGTGGCATGATATATTCAAAGTGCTGAAAGAAAAAAACCTGCAACCAAGAATACTCTATCCAGTAAGGCTCTCATTAAGAATAGAAGAGAGATTAAAAAAAAAAACTTCTTAGACAAACAAAAGTTAAAGGAGTTCATCACTGCTAAAACAGTCCTATAAGAAATGTTAAAGGGAACTTCTTGAGTGGAAAACAAAGATTATGAGTAAGAAAAGAAGGATGCACAAAAGCAGTAAAATTAAGTATATCTATTAAAATCAGTCAAGGGAGGGGCACCTGGGTGGCTCAGTTAGTTAAGCATCTGCCTCCCACTCAGCTCACGATCTCAGGGTCTGGGGATTGACCCCCAAGTAGGGCTCTCTGCTCAGTGGGGAGTCTGTTTCTTCCTCTCCTTCTGCCTGTCCCTATGCTCATGCACTCTCTCTCTCAAATAAATAAATAAGTAAAATCTTAAAAAGCCATTCAAGGGATTCACAAAATAAAAGGAAGTAAAGTATGACATCATATACCTAAAATATGGGAAAGATAGGAGTAAAGAATGGACTCAAACTTAAGTGGCCATCAACTTAATATAGACTGCTGTATGCAGAAGATGTTATATACAAACTTAATGTAACCACAAATAAAAAACCAGTAATAGATATGCAAAATCAAAGAGAAAAGAATCCACATATATCACTAAAGAAAGCCAGCAAACCATGAAAGAAGAGAGCAAGAGAAAAAAAGTACAAAGAATTACACAAAAACAAGTGTAAAATGAGTAACAAGATGTCAATTAGTGCACAACTATCAGTAATTACTTTTAATGTAAATGGACTAAACACTCCAATCAAGAGACATTGGATAATGAAATGTGTTAAAAACAAGACCCATCTATATGCTGCCTACAAGAGTTTCATTTCAGACTTAAAGGCACATGCAGATTCAAAGTGAAGGGATGGAAAAGCGTTTATCATGCCAATGGAAGTGAAAAGAAAGCCAAGGTAGCAGTATTTATGTCAAACAAAATAGGCTTTAAAATAGACTGTAACAAGAGACAAAGAAGGACACTATATAATGATAAAGGGAACAATTCATCAAGAATATATAACAATTATTAATATTTATTCACCCAACATGGGAACACCCAAATACATAAAACTGATAATAAATATAAAGGAAGTAATTGATAGTCATACTAAAATAGTAGGGGACTTTAACATCCTGTTTATAATAATGGATAGAACATCCTGATAGAAAATCAACAAGGAAATAGTGGCTTTGAATGACACATTGGACCAGATAGATCTAATAGATGTATTCAGAGCATTCCAGCTGAAAAAAGCAGAGCACATATTCTTTTCAACTGTAAACAGAACATTCTTAGAATAAATCACAAATTAGGGCACAAAATAAGTCTCAACAAGTTCAAAAAGATTGAAGTCATACCATGTATCTTTTCTGACCACAGTGCTATGAAACTAGAAATGAAACACAAGAAAAAAACTGGAAAGAACACAAATACATGGAGGTTAAATAACATGCTACTAAACAATGAATGAGTCAACCAATAAATCTAAGAGGAAATCCAAAAATGCATGGAGACAAATGAAAATGAAAACTCAATGGTCCAAAAACTTTGAGATGCAGCAAAAGCTGTTCAAAGAGGGAAGTTTATAGCAATACAGGCCTACCTCAATAAGCAAGAAAAATCTCAGATAAACAACCTACCATTACACCTAAACAAGCTAGAAAAAGAAGAAGAAAGAAAACCCAAAACTAATAGAAGGAGGGAAATAATAAAGATTAGATAGAAATAAATGAAATAGAAAATAAAAAACAACAGATCAATGAAACCAGGAACTGGTTCTTTCAAAAGATGATAAATTTTACCCAGACTCATAAAAAGAGAGAGAGAAAGAGAGAGAGGACTCAAATAAATAAAGTAAAAAATGAAAAAGGAGAAATAACAACCAATGTTACAGAAATAAAAAGGATTAGGAGAGAATATTATGAAAAATTATATGTCAATAAATTGGACAACCTAGAAGAAATAGATGAGTTCCTAGAAACATATAACTTCCCAAAACTGAATCAGAAAGAAATATAAAATTTGAACAGGCTGATTACCAGCAAGGACATTAAATAAGTAATCAAAAATCTCCCGACAAATAAAAGTCCAGGACCAGATGGCTTCACAGGGAATTCTACCAAAAATTTACAGAAGAGTTAACACCTATTCTCTTAAACTATTCCAAAATATAGAAGAGGAGGGAAAACTTCCAAACTCATTCTATGAGGCCAGCATTAACCTGATACCAAAACCAGTAATGACACCACAAAAAAAAAAAAAAGAGAGAACAGACCAATATCTTTGATGAACATAGTTGCAAAAATCCTCAACAAAATATAAGCAAACTGAATCCAGTAATAAATTAAAAAAAAAATCAGTCACCATGATCAAGTCGGATCTATGCCTGGGATGCAAAGGTGGTTCAATATTTGCAAATCTATCAATGTGATACATCACATCAACAAGGGAGAGAACAAAAACTATATTATCATTTCAATAGATGCAGAAAAAGCATTTGACAAAGTACAACATTCATTCATGATAAAAACTCTCAATGAAGTAGGTTTTGAGGGAACATACCTCAACAAATAAAGGCCATATATGAAAAACCCAGAGCTACTATCATCCTTAATGGGGAAAAATTGAGAGCTTTTCCCCTTAGATCAGGAAAAAGACAAGGATGTCCACTCTCACCGCGTCTATTCAACATAGTACTGGAAGTCCCAGCCACAGCAATCAGAAAGAAAAAGAAATAAAAGGCATCCAAATTGGTAAGGAAGAAGCAAAACTTTCATTATTTGCAGATGACATGATAGTATATATAGAAAACCCTAAATATTCCACCAAATGCTACTAGAACTGATAAATGAATTCAGTAAGGTCACAGGATACAAAACCAATATACAAAAATCCATTCCAAACAAATGAAGAAAAAAAAGAGACGTACCAAAGGACAGACTCTTAATTCTAGAGAACAACTGATGGATGCCAGAGGGGAGGTTGATGGGGGGAATGGATGAAATCAGTGATGGGATTAAGAGGGCACTTATGCTGAGTTATGTATATATTTGTTGAGTTGCTATACTATATACACAAAATTAATATAACACTAAATGTTAATTATACTGGAATTAAAAAAAATAAAGGAGGAGTTTTGTTTTTATTTTCTGTGCTACTTTACGCTTTCAACTTCAATGATTCCTGCTCTTATATTTATTATTTTATTTCTTCTTGATGCTTTAGATTTAATATATTCTTGTCCTAATATCTTAAGATAAAGGCTTAAGTCAATGACTTGAGAAAATACTCCCTTTTTAATGAAACTACTTCTGTGAAACCACCAATACCTGTGGGACCCACGGAACAAGAACAAATAGAGGCTCCCATACCATGTATCTAAATTTGAAGTTACAAATCAAAATAACTAATTCTAATCAAAATGTGTTCTCCACTCCCTATCTTGACACATGTACCCTTATACTTAAAAAATAACAAAAATTAAGATAAACATTAAAAAATCAATATGTATAAATAGACAATGAATAAAGCTATGGTTTTTATATAACTGAAAGTCTGAAAAATATCAAAGAAGAATATTTTATTATTAGTGGATGTTTTGGTGTTGTTGGACTGGAGATGTCTGGCTAAGAAATAAAATAAAGACATTCATAAATTATATTTATTAATATAATTACTTTATATTTATTCTATAATGTTTGCTTTACTTTCCTCCATTTTAGTAAAATTATCACTGAGTTTTATGTAATTTATGTTATATGGACAATAATGATCTAAGCATTAAAAATTAAAATTTAGTTATAGTCAAAATATAGAAAAATTTAAGATCAGTTCATCAAATATAAATTAAGTGTGAATAATTGAAAATTGAAATTTTTTCATGTTTTCAGCAGTCATTTTTCTTTTAAATTATCCAGAATTATTTATTGAAATTATAAGGCAAAATCTAAAACATGATTATTAATATTAAAATATCAACTAAGTAGAGCCAAAATGTTTTGGGATTTTAATGAAAACATCTTGAATTTTTTTAAAGATTTTATTTATTTATTTGACAGAGATAACAAGCAGGCAGAGAAGCAGGCAGAGAGAGAGGAGGAAGGAGGCTCCCTGCTGAGCAGAGAGCCTGATGCGGGGCTTGATCCCAGAACCCTAAGATCATGACCTGAGCCAAAGGCAGAGGCTTAACCCACTGAGCCACCCAGGTGCCCCAACATCTTCAATATTTTAATAGAAATTTTACCACTTTGTAACTTAAGATTCAATATCTTGTCAATGGAAAGAATTGGTATAGTGCTTTATGCATGCTTTGTTTATGCATATATGCAAACTGAAGAATCAGATAAATTGTTTACCACGTTAAAATATTCTTCAACCTCCATGTGTAACTCTTAAAAGCACCATACTCATCTGTGAGAACTCCAGATCAAGAATTAGAATATGAAGAGAAGAGAGAAAAATAGATATTTGACACCATTGAGAAAAGAAAAAAAATTGTTATGCAGGAATCTAGTGCATTAAAAAAAAAAAAAACCTTAGAATTTGGTACATTCATGCTGAGGATTTGATCATTTTAATCACTTTGTCTTTTCTCTTCCCTACATGCTTCTGCTGCTCAGCCTATCTTCACTCTGATGGTGGCTAAAGTTCAGCCCACCAACGCTGGGGCTTTGGCTCACAGTTGCCTCATGTTTCAAAGACATAGAGCAAGAGCTCTGGAGAGGCATTGCCCTGGGGCCTGAACAGTGCTGGCTGTAACAGCAGCTGTTTGGGGTTATGGGTGACACTGTGTTAGCTCTGTGCACCAGATTCCCAGTGACCCCGGCACCTGTGCATTTTTTCAATAGATTTATTTATTTTGTGTGGGTGTTTGTGATGTACAGGGCCTTCTAAAATATGAGCTTTAGCAGGCAAGTCTTGCCTTGCACTGGCTGGTCCCTTTTCCAGAACAATCTTCTAGATAACAGCGAGCCTGACTCCCTCTCCTCCTTTAAGTCCTTCCTCAGATGGCTCTTCTCAGTGAGGCCTCTCCCTATTCCCCTATTTAAGATTCCCATCTCCACCTCTACATTCACCCAGGTACTCAATATACCCCTTACCTTGTTCTTTTTTCTTTTTTTCCACAACACCTACCATCTTGCAACTTGGATGGATGGATGGATGGATGGATGGAAGGATGGATGATGGAAGGAGGGAAGAAAGGAAGGAAAAAGAAAGAAAGAGAGAGAAGGGGGAAGAAAGAAAAGAAAGAAGGAGGAAGGAAGGAAGGATGATTATAAAAATTGGCTCACAAGATTATGGAGGCCAAGAAGTTCCATGGTCTGTCATCTGCAGGCTGGAAAACCAGGCAAGCCAGTGGTGCAATTCAGAGTCTGAATGCTCAAGAGCTGGGAGAGTCAATGTCCAACGACAGGAGAAGATAGATGTCCTTGTTCAAGGAGAGAACGACTTTACTCTTCCTTTACCCTTTGTTCTTTTCAGGCCCTTGAAGGGTTGGGATGATACTCATTCACATTGGGAGGGTCATCTGCTTTACTCAGTGTGCCCATTCCAACTCTAGTCACTTCCAGAAACACCCTCACAGACACACCCAGAAATGTTTTACCGGATACCAACCTGGCATATATATTTACCATCACAAATGGGAACTCCAAGAGGGCAGGGAGGATCTGTGGTATCCTGAGTGACTGGAACCATATCTGGCACACAGTTGAGTGAATCAATGCCAGACTCTATTCTAGACCATCTGTATGTGCAAAAACCAAGGCGGAAGTGGTGAGGTAACTTTCCCGAAGTGACACAGAGTAAGGGGTGAAACTGGCATAATTCCTCGGGAGACCATGGTGAGGGCTCCTGATAAACCTATCTACCATACTTGGCACTTTTCACGTAGTAACTATTCAATAAATCGTCACTATTCTTATCTGATGAATAGTTTCCACTCAGGTCTATGATCTGTCAGAGTCTGCCTCATGTTCATAAGTGCATGCCGTTTCCTGTCTTTTGCCATGTTATAGCAGACGAAACCCTGACGTAGTGGGCTCATCAATCACTCAGAACATTATCATATTGTGGGTCTGATTAAAACCCCAAATGCATCTGTGCAGCCCCTTTCTGTGCTTCCGCGTGCCATCCACCTATTAACAGAAACTTGATCCCTACACTGATAATCCATTTCTATCTCATTAAAATTCTATTTGGTTAGGAAAAGTTTGTCTTTTCCCTGTGGGAAAAAAAAGCAGAAGTTACATTTTTGCACCTGGAGAATAATAAAAACCTTAATTCCGTCTGAAACAGTGTCCACATTAATTTTACTGGATTCTGATTTGGGCCAATAGGCAGCCCTTGGTTTATGAAAGATTTGAGGGAGAATGAATGAGAGAGAGCATGAGAGAGGAGAAGGTCAGAGGGAGAAGCAGAATCCCCAAGGAGCTGGGAGCCCAATGCGGGACTCGATCCTGGAAGTCCGGGATCATGACCTGAGCTGAAGGCAGTTGCTCAACCAACTGAGCCACCCAGGCGCCCTCTCTGGTTTATGAAAGATTTATACTTAACATCCTTCTTCCTTGTTTTCTGCAGGATAACTAGTGTGAAATAGATACCTTTAGCTTTGTTCTCTTCCAAAAAGCCACCAAGACCCTGGAAGGCTTTGCTTATCAAATGTTGCTGATAGAACCTGCTAAATTTTGCCACCTGAATTTGCCACCATCATAAAAGAGTTTCTTACATTTTTAAAATATGGAAATAAAATAATGTATGTAAGCTAGGAATATGAAGCCCCACAGGTCTGTTTCTACAGAAAAATCAAGTTACTAGTACAGTGTCTCATGGGGGAAAACCCTCCCTGAATGAATCCCACTTTGTATAGTTTTCTTCAGCATTGTAGACCCAGCATACAGCCAGTCCTGAACACTGGGAGAAGGTTCTAGGCAGTTATATTTAATGATGCCTGCTGCTATGATTATACATTTAACAGTGTATAGGCTGCACACTAAGCAAGAACTTGGAAAGACACATTTTAAAATATTTTTAAGAATTTAGTCTCCACTTTATATTAGTTTCTCATATTTCAAATAATCAAAACCTGTTGCCAAATTTGAAATAAAATTGAACTGTTAACTTTCACTTAGACTAGAATATACAAAGTACTTTTCTCATTAAATGTACCAAGTTACTCAAATGCCCCAGAACCACTGGCTGCTTTCATCTTTGCTGCTGACCAGATGGCAGAGCTAACAGAGCTAAGTGGGACCCAGGGCCCTTCCAAATAGAGGCGGCACAAGGAAAAGCTTAAATTTCATCACCTCCAAAGTTTCTTTGCTCTTTTGGAGTGAGGAGAAAATTCAGATATGACAAAGCATTGAAAATCCTTGTAAGAACATGGAAGCCTGCAGATTCAGGGGGGGAGTAAGGACAGTTCTGGCACGTGAGAGGTTTCCATTCTCTCTGAGTTGGGTCTCTGGCTGTAGAAGTCGACTCGGATCTGTCGATAGGATGTCAGGCTTGTATGAACATTGCAGAAAGGTGTCCATAATGTCCAGAGTCCTTCCTTGTCACAGGCATTATTGTTTTACTAATAAGTGGACAGTGGTTATCATTGTAGCTTTTCTTGAATATTTCTGGTTTTCCTCTTTCCAAGCACTTGGTGGGATTGCAATTTCTGGTCCTTTCAGCAAAAGTGATGTGTATCACCTCCAGGCAAATGCATTTCATTGCCCATGTGGGGCATCGCTGATAGAACTTGCTTAAAGAAAATGACCCAAATTTTGCTACCATTGTAAAAGAGCTTCTTACATTTTTCCCCTTTTCCTCTTTGGGGACTCTGAAGGCAAATGCAGCCATGGGTCCTTGACCTTCCTGGACTCCAGGAAGGTGATCACAGTGAGAAGAGCTTCTTACCAGTTCATGTTGTATGTGCAGCAGGGGAACAGATTGGCTTCTTTTTTTTTTTTTCCTGAAATTTGGAGATAATTTGTTACCCCAGATCAGCCATGTCTATCCTGACTGCCATCTACTATTTTGGCATCCCCAGTATTTGTTTTGTTTTTCAGATAAATTCTCCTCCATTTTCCCTAAAAGAGACCACCAGGAGTCTATCCACTGCCCATCTGATCTGCGGATGTGCCATCTCTGGCTGCAGGAATGGATAGATAAAAAGAGCCAGGTACAGGGGAGTACATCATCCTTTAGAAGTCAGGGTGTCCACAATTCAAGTAGGCTAATGAGCATCAAACCCAGGATTCTTTCTGCAACGTTTTTAAAAAGAGGGTATCTTGGGGCACCTGGGTGGCTCAGTGGGTTTAAGCCTCTGCCTTCAGCTCAGGTCATGATCCCAGGGTCCTGGGATTGAGCTCTGCGTTGGGCTCTCTGCTCAGCAGGAAGCCTGCTTCCCTTCCTCTCTCTCTGCCTGCCCGTCTGCTTACTTGTGATCTCTGTCTGTCAAATAAATAAATAAAAATCTAAAAAAGAAAAAAAATCGAGAGTGGCTATCTCTTCGTCAGTGTTGTCAAGCTGATAGGACATGAGTCTAATGCTGCTAGTGGCCATTTTGCCACCAACTGGAAAAAGCCTATCACATATCAAAGCTAACACACACACACACAAACCCAAAATCAAGAGATGAAGAGAAATGGATTCCTATAAAGACATGGTTTGAGCACCTTGCTCCAATTATGTCTGCAGGAACATACTCTGTAATATCACAGTTGGACAAGCCAATAGCTTAGCTTTCTGTGCATATATAGTTCAAATTGCTCTTTTGACACTTCAAATGAAAACAATCCTACTAATACATTCAGGAAAAGCATAACTGATGAGACAATTCACAGACTCCCCTGAATCTTAGACTCCCCCCTAAGACATTATTAAATAAGAATTAGGAAAGGTTAAGTGCATTGGCACAGTGAGTGCTAAGTGACATGGAGCTAGGGTAGATGAGTCTTATGGGCTGAGTTCATGAATGAAGCAGAGGTTCTGGGAAAGCTGAGGGGAGGAGGGAATGGGAGGACACGGAGGATTCTAGTAAATTATTCTAGAGTCGAAAACCATGCATTTACATCTTCTTTAATGTCCTTCAGAAATGCTGGAAGGATGGAAGTCTTTTTAAATTGCATTTGACCTTTAAACTGAGCCCCTTGAACCTGACATTGCCTTGTTTATGGATCTCATAGGATTCTAGGTTTATAAATTTTGTGTAGCATAGTTTGTAGGGCTGCTTAAATTTGTGGAGCACAACTTGTAGGGCAGAGAATACTTTCTTTCTCCTCAACTTTAATTCTTCTATTTACAACTTTTGTCTTGACTTGATAAATCTTCAAAAATGTCTATACACTTTGTGGTGTCTGGGTGGTTCAGTTAAGAGTTGGTTAAGCATCCAACTCTTGATCTCGGCTCAGATCATGATCTTGGGGTCCTGGGATGAAGCCCCATCTGTGGCTCCCTGCTCAGCAGGGAGTCTGCTTGTTTTCTTCTCCCTCTGTCCCTCCCCCTGCTTATGAATGCTCATTCTCTCCTTCTTTCTAAAATAAATAAATGAATCTTTTAAAAAATGTCTACAGGGATGCCTGGATGGCTCAGTTGGTTAAGCCTCTGCCTTTGGCTCAGGTCATGATCCCAAAGTTTTGGGATTGAGTCCTACATAGGGTTCCTTGCACAGCGGGGAGCCTGCTTCTCCCTCTGCCTGCTGCTCCCCTTGCTTATTCTCTCTCTCTGATAGATAAAGAAATAAAATCTTTAATAAAATAATTCATTTTTTAAAAGTCTACAAAGTTCGTTGTTTCCCAGTATTTATATGCTTAGAAGAATGATAAAGCAGAATTAGGAAAGGACTAATATGAAACTATAGAAGTGCAAAGTTTTGAGTATAGCATTTTTTTTAAAAAAACAGAATGGGAAAAAGATTTGATTTTATCCAGAAACTTTTTTTGAGGAAATATTCGTGTTGCATTTCATAATGAAATCTATGCCAAATAAAGTTCCTTTGCTTTTATTTTCTTAACTGATTTGGATACATTTATGGAGGCCAAATTTTGGTTCACAATACAAACAAATGATGACTTACTCATGTGCTCATTCCCTCAGAAATATAACATAGACCCAGCCAGAGCACCTTCTGCTCACAAAGCCAATACCATTATGGTGATGCAATTATGGTTGTATTGACTTTTCATGTTGTTTTGAAGTCCTGAACTTCAAATGCTAGTGCTTAGGAGGTTATTTATGAGTAAATGAATAATAATCCAACTAGCATAAATATTATTTGAGATCTAGTAGATCAAGAAATATTTGTTGTCCAAAGTTGAAAAAGAAGAGTGGCGGGGAAGACAGTTAAGACTTAGTACTCTTTATTTTTGGTGAAAACCTATCCAACATACTGGGCTTAGTTTTGCTCTTGTCCCTGTGGAGATATGGAAAGAATTTGGGAAGGGGGAGCAGTGTCTAAAGGAAGGGACAGGAAACCTGTCAAGTTAGCTTCACAGAAATGGGAGCATCTCTGCAGAGAAGGTAGAGGGGAGACCTGGAGCATGGCCTTGAGAATCTTGTGGGTGGTGGTGATAAGCTGGGTGTTTTCCATCTTGAGAGGGACAAGCAGCAACAGATGGGTTTATGATGTAACTAGAAAGATTTAGATTACAGCCAAGGAAGAATTTATTGGTGAAAGTTCTTCTAAGATATGCCATATTCTCATCCAAGAAAATATTTTAAATACAGCTGAATTTCATCTTCCTTGTAAGGCTTTGAGGAAAAGGAATGTATAAGATGACTTCATGAGTCATGCCTTTGGTGACATCCTGGCAGGACGCTGGACCCCAGTATCTCTTCATGCTTTTAATGGTGCCTACAATTCCCTAAAAAGAGCCTCCTGTGAGAAGGTGAAGACCCCAGAGTGGGAAACAACAGAAATCACTATGGAATCACGGAATGTTGGAGCTGGGAGGGACCTTGGGTCTCCTCACAATCCTCTGGAGTTCTTCCTCCACCCAACACATATTGTAGATAGGTTTTTGTTTAGTAGCTGATGTCCTCTCTAGGTTGGGAGCCAGTATGTTTGTACCCAGCCCAGTGCCTGGAGCTCTAAGTAGGCAACCAACATTTGTTAAATGAACAAAGGAGGAGTCCAACTCTCTTACTTACAAATGAGGAATCTGAGCCCAAGGAATTCACACAGCTGGTTAGCAGTAAAGGCCTTTTCACCCAACCTTTGCTACATTCACCACATTTAATTTACTGCAGAGAGGTTAGCCCCCAATTCAACTAAATATAAGTCCTAGTCAAGAGGAAACTATTTTCTAGGTGAGGTCTAATTTATTTTAGAAGTGGAATCTTAACTTGCAGCTATCTGTCTTTGAATTTCTTACAAATTCAGGTCAAAGTACATGTGATAAGATAATATTTTAAGAATATTAACTTCTCCCCTCCTCCAAGATTTCTTTCTTCTCTTTTCCCCTCCACAGACGTGGTTGGTGTTTTTGTATTCATTGTTTCAGGAGGGTGCGGTGGTGTGGAGAGCAGATATTGACTTGTTTATTCAGGTATGAATGCATCCCATAGATACTTATGGAGCTCTGAGCCTGACACAGATCTTGGTTCTAATGATCAAGCTGTGAATAATGAAGCCTGTACTCTTCTCTGGCTTTGTGCTTCCAACATCTCTACTGAGAATCAGAGTTCAAGCATGACTGAGACACTGGGGACAGGAGCTTCAAAGAATATGGCTAGTCTTTTTCCTTCTTCCGCAGGATAGTGGCCCTACACATTTCTTCTTGCCAAGGCAACAAAGCCTAGGGGTAGATCAGAAGAATCTGAGGAGGGATCTGTGTGCTGGCCCTGCAAGAGTCCTTCCCAAGTGGCTAGACCTTAGGAAGGGATCAGCAGACAGCGAAAGTCTCATCAAGGTTTCCAAGGTTTCCAAGAATAATCCCTATGCCCCAGAGTGATGGATAGAAGTGACAGCTGAGCTTCTGGGTCTGCAGTGGGTCAGATGAGTGGGACTCTCATGGATAGATAACCATGGACCCAATGGGAAGATGGCTATCTCAGCAGACACTCACTTGGACAATCTCTGCATTAGCACCTGGGGAGACCAGCATGTCCTCTGTCACACTTCCACATGTGTGGTGGTTTGCTTCAATGTAGAACTTAGCTACAATCCCAGAGGAAGCGGGGGCGGGGGGTGGTATCTATAGAATTGAGATTCAGTTTTTGCCATCCACTGGAGTCAGAGCAGCAAGGCTCAAAATAAAAACTATGCTTTTGTTCACACACTGGACTAAGATTTTATATTAGGTAAAAATAAGACTTCTTCCTACAGATATTCTGTATTTGAAACCCATGTTGAAGACCAACAAAGCCCATTTAACAATCCACAAGTAAAAATAAATTTACTGAACTTTTTCCAGTTGACTCATAGCATGGATTCACATACTACTCAGCCTTTCACTGACGAGGCAGAAGGCACAGAAAGATGCATTCATGTGCTGGCTCCATGGTAAGGAGAAGGGGAAGAACAGGCTCTTCTCCACAGGCTCTGTGACATGGCACCCTTCCAGTTTCCCTTCCACATCTGTGACCTCACCTCTTCTGCCCTTGGCTGATGTGCACTCTTCATATGAGTTGGGAAAAGCTAGACAGCCCTGAAGATCAGCCCTAGAAACCCCCCTCGCTTCCCACACTACGCATGGACTGAATGTTTGTGTCCCTCCAGAATTTGTGTGTTGAAACCCTAATCCATTGGGATGGTATCAGGAGGTAGGGCCTCTGGGAGGTGATTAGGTCATGAGGGTGGAGTGCTTGTAAGAAGAGATGCCAGGGAGCTTGTTCTCTCTTTCCCCTGCCATGTGAGGACACATCCAGAAAATGGCTGTCTCTAAGCCAGAAGGAGAAATCTCACCAGAACCTGACCATGCATCTCAAACTTCCAACATCCAGGACTGTGAGAAATAAATGTTTGTTGTTTAAGCCACCAGTCTATGGTATTTTGTTACAACAGCCTGAACGGACTCAGATACACTCGACTCTGCTTTGCACCGAGAAAAGGAAGCTTTTGAGGAGACCTGAGAGCAAAGCTCTATGGGAAGGGATTGTTTGCTCAAAAATAATATCACAGGAAAGAACATCCTATCCTTGTGGTGCTTGCAAATCTCTGTGGAGCTGGCTGAATTAGGTGACCTAATGGAACTCTGTGGAGCTGGCTGAATTAGGTGACCTAATTCATTCCTGTTTCCAATCGTTCTTTAAGAAGTATCTGAGAATCAATTTTCCATTATTTACATTGCCATTTTTCATGACTACTGGTAATGCAGCAGCCAAGGAGAGCACAATTATAAATACATTTAATTTTGTTTGGATTAAATTTTGTTCCAAGGTCCTGCACTTTGATACCCTACAGACAAAAAAAATGTTAGAAACCTTGTGCCAATTTAAATTTACTTGTTGGGAGCTATTCTCAAATGAAGTATAGAATGTTTTGACTTCTAAGTATTGCTGAAAATATCTTTTTGGTCTCTGAGTAGATAGATGTGCATTCCTCACTGAGTATTTATGTGGATGTCTTTTGGAAATAAACCATTTAATTCAATTTGATTCAATCTGATTTGATTCTGTTTTAATGTAGTTCAGTTCCATCACATTCGTAAGTATATATTAGCACCTACATTTATATATAGCAATTTGTTAGGAATTTCTATCACATTCCCTAAGTTTGAAAACTCATCATCTAATTGGGAAAGGGAAACAATTTTAAGATAATTTATAAGCCAGAGAATGGTTCTTAGGCAAGGCTGTGATGACATAGACAATCAAACCACACTCCCCTCCCATGTCCATGGCAGACATTACTAATCATTGCTGCATTTTTCTCTGTAGTCAATGGTATCCCCAGGATTTTTCTCTGTTAGTCACTACCAATCAATCAGTATTGGTATGTTAACTAAACCTTTATTCATCCCTGGAATAAATTATATAAAAGCTCAGATAGATTCCAAATTGGAGAATTTCTTCTGGGTCTGGGCTTGCAGACTTTGTGCTTAAGAAAATAAAGTAGCTTGGTAATTACCAGGATTTGTCGGTTGAGTATGAATTAAAACAACATGAATCTTTACTGAATTTTTTCCAGTCGACTCATAGCATAGATTCGTACACTACTACAAAGAAGCATCTGAGAGCTTAATCAGAAAGTTTTTTTTTTCTTTTCAGCGTAACAGTATTCATTGTTTTTGCACCACAACCAGTGCTCCATGCGATACGTGCCCTCCCTAATACCCACCATCTGGTTCCCCCAACCTCCCACCTCACCGCCCCTTCAAAACCCTCAGGTTGTTTTTCAGAGTCCATAGTATCTCTGAAATTGAATCTAAAAAGTGTATTGAGACTCAGAAGAGTAAGAGTCCACAGTGCTTTGCAACTAATGGATTGTATGATCATAGGCAATTCTCAACCCTTCTGTACACTTGAGCTTCACAGTGGGGGTTAGGAAGTACACTATTTTTAAAGCAATTTTTCAAAATGATGTGAATTCAGCACCTAATATAAATAACAAATAAAAATGCAATGTTTCTTGTTGAGCTGAGGCGTGGAGCCTGGGCCCTGACTCCCGTTAGCTTCCCCTCAGCCTCCACCTCTGTCTTCTGGAGGCCCCTGGAATATCTGCAAGGTACATCAGCAATTTGAAGGACAAATTTTGAAAACTTTTGTCAAGAGGTTCTTTGGCTATTATTCCAGCTCTACACATGTGAAGGAATCTTAATCAGCTAGATGTGATTCATACCGTTGTACTGGGAATTGACAAAAATAACAAAACCTGGAAACTGTTTATCTTGGGAGAAAATTTGAGCAGAAGGAGCACATAGTCAGCCCTTAGCGCCGTTCAGGGCCATTTGCTTAGTCACACACTCACAAAGTCCTGGTTTTGGACCTTCTGTTTTCATATTACTTTGCTCCCACTACCCTGTGATGGTGTGAGATCACCTCTGTGTATATAAAATGAGAAGAACGAGTAAACTTCTAGTGGACTTGGAGGCCAGATTGTTAACTTCAGTCCATTTTTAGTATTTTGACATTTTCTTCTTGACACCGGTTCAGTAATACAGTAAAAGACTTTCCAAGGGCCATATTTATCATAAAGCCATAAACAAACTTACTGGATCCTGCACCTCATTGAACCATTAAGGCCAGAGCTAGGGCCTCTGAAACTTAGTGTTTGACCACCTTCTTTAAATCTGGTACATGTAAGAGTAAAACAAAAAAATAAGTATAAAGAGAAGCAGAACCTTTGTCTGTAATGGTAACAAAACAGGTGTCTGGTAATCGGGTTCTTGCCTTCTAGGATCTAGAGCTGCTTAGGTCTTGGCCTGGCTGGGGGAGTGCTGGAGAGCCTTTACAGGTGTCTTATATTGTACTATTTATGGGATCAATCCTGCCAGGTTGAACTTGGAATCACACAAGGAAAAAAAGACAAATCATTTAACAAAATCCTGCTTTTTGACTGCTCACTCATAAATATCTAAAGAGGACCCAGACACCCTTTCTGGGGTAAACTTTCACAGTATATTTTTCAGGCACTAGGGTTCTAAAAAAAACCATGGCTCTCTTATACAGGCTCCTGGGCCTCACACAGATACTCAAAAGCAACAAAAAGAACTAAAGGATAAATAAGCTTGGCCAGCATCCATCAGGACTGGAAGCCAATGTCGGTAATGCTCTCTTGAGCTAGAGGAGATGAGCATTAAAATTGTTTCTTTAAATGGGAATTGTCTTTAAAAGGGAAGAGTCAAAGAGGATCAGAATACGTTGGGCTCTTCACTTAGAAGAGGGCTCTTGGAGCTGGAGGATATATCAGGCTTATTCTAACCTGTATTTGCTTTATCCGTTCTCCATACTGAAGTGTTTCCAGCTCTCAGGTATCGTGTGTCACTTTGTCAATGGGCTGAGCCTTCATTGGTCATGGCCCTGCCTCCTAGAAGGGCTGCACGGACTAAGGCTGTTCCCAAGCACACTTTTAGGAAATACCCGCTCTGGGCCCACCTCAAACCTTCCTAATTGGAATTGCTGAAGGTAGCTCCTGGAAATAAGTATGTTTTCTAAACTGACTATGTTGTTCTGACACTTTGTCTAGTGACCTCCTACCTGTCCTTCAGAGTATAGCTTCAGCATTCAGCATTGCTTCCTCAGGGAAGCCTTCACTGACCTTGAGGTAGAATTGGCTGTGGTGCTGACTGTACCTTTATTTGCATGGTTATTTGTTATTATCTGTCTTTTCCACTCATCCAAAATTCTAGAAGAGCAGACACAATGTCATCCTCACTCACCGCAGCATGCCAGTAAGGGCCCAGCACCAAGCATGCCACAGTTATTGAATAAATGTCTGTTGAATGAACATATAAGTGAATGGGTAGATGGAGTGATGAATAAATGAATGGCCAAAGAAATGAGAAGCCAAGTGTGGAGAATGCTCTTGGGGGTGAAAGTCCCATTTATGGATAGCTTTCCTGATCTGTTGATGCCATACTCTGTATTGTGGGATGTATGTTGCTGAGATGATTAGAGAAGGAGATAAGCATCAGGAGTGGACGTTGCAAGGTGGAGAAAGGTACAAACTATGTAAACTTTTGTCAAGGTGACACCTCTGAGTGGGCATCACTTGTCACTTTACAGCTCAGTAGCGGTCACAGACATCCACTGGAGACCAGTATCAGCTAAGCTGAGAGCCTAGGTCATCGTCTGTCTTCCAGTAGCCTGGACCTCAAAGAAGAACAGTTAGTGCGGAGTTTCTGTGGTGGTAATCTTATAATGTGGCAATAGTCAGTTAGGTCACCTGTTCTGATTAGGTAGTACTTACTAAATTCTGTCATGGGCAATGTTCACATAGCACCATAGCAGTCAGATACTGAAAATATCAGTCAGTCTGGTTATTTCACGTGGCACAGAACCTCCAGCTCAATTGTTACACACAACCAGGTACTACTTTTCAGTCGTCTCTCTTTAGTGTGATATACCCAGGGCCAGTAGAGGGCTGGGTCAAACCTATGGACAGGAGTCCAGAGTTCAACGATTGTGACCCGTCTCAGAGGTCAGCTCACATTCAGAGCTAGCCAATCCTGCACACCACAGGTGCTAAGCACCTGCAGTTAATCCTCACCCCAGTTACAGAATAGGCAGCGCCGTCATTACCTATAGCTGAGATTGGGCGACTGCTCCGGATAACAGCAGCAGCAGAAAGTAGCAGAAAAGTAGTAGAAATTTGTTGAGTGTTCAAACTGTATGAGCATATATTGTTCCACTTGATTTTCAAAATTCAACAAATACTGACCAAATGCCACCACAGAGCGTGGATTATGCTAGGTACAAGGGTTTAAAGATAAGTAAAATGTGATCACCTCCTGACCTTGAAGTCTAGAACAGTGATTCTCAACTGGGATGATTTTGCCTCTCGAGGGACATTTGTCTGACAACAGTTTTGGTTGTCACTACTAGGGGAAAGGGCTCTAGTAGCATCTACAGGGAGCAACGATGTTAAATATTCCACAGTAGGGGCACCTGGGTGGCTCAGTCGGTTGGGTGTCTGACTCTCAATTTTGGCTCAGGTCATGGTCTCAGGGTCGTGAGATCAAGTCCATGTCAAGTTCCACATGGGTGTGGAACCTGCTTAAGATTCTCGCTCTCCTTCTGCCCCTGACCCTACCCCCAACTCTGCTCCATCTCTCTCTCTCTCTCAAAAAAAAAAAAAAAAAAAAAAAGGAACCTCACAAAACACAGGACAGCCCCCACAGCAAATAATTTTGGCCCACGATGTCCAGTAGTAGAGAGATTGAGAACCCCTGGTTGGGAAAGTGGAACACACAGGCAGAATTTTATGGTGTTAGGTGTGTGATGGGTGTGATGGGACCAGGACTGCACAGGATGCAAGGGGATTCAGTAGCCAAGACAGCCACATCTACTCTATGGAAGGGGATGGGAAGAGCTCAAGGAAGACTTCTGGAAAAGGTAGGTCTTGAAAGATAGCAGGCATTGCCTCAGCTGGTGGAGTGCAAGGAGAGGCAGCTGTACAAGCCAAGGCCAGGGGCGAGGAATACCATGGCCTCTTGGGACCTGGGAGATTGTCCAGCCTTTGGCGTTAGGTTCCACTCAGTTACAAAAAGTACTTTTTGAGGTGCCCACACAACAAGATAATTACACCTCAGTTTTGCCCTTTACGAGCTCATATTGTATAAGACCACTCATAGGTCTAAGTTGAAATAATTTTAAAAAAATTTTATTAACATATAATGTATTATTTGCCCCAGGGGTACAGGTCTGTGAAGCATCAGGCTTACACATGAAATTATTTTTTTTTGCCAAGTTTTTTTTTTCGTACATTAAATGAGAAAACATTGTAATGTAAAGAAATCTCCATGACCAATTCTGGAGTGGGTTCTAGCCACTTACTATTGTTTGATCCACTTTGAAGGGTTAAGGTCAAGACAATGAAGTTGACTTTCCCTCTTGAGAGCTCTGAGTTTTCATCTGTGAAGTGCAGAAATGTGAAGTAAGTGCACAGGAAACTTCCTTTGCCAAAGAGGGCATAATGCAATAAAAAACCTATAAAGTATTTTTGGAATTTGCTAGAACTTCTTGCATTTTTACCTATGGCTGTCGCTTTGCTAACACTTTCTCCCTTCAGATCTATCCCATGGGATTTGTCGGCTGACACAAGCCAGCCCTCCCTGCTGGAGATTCATTTATGAACAAAGACTAGAAAGATGGTTTATGGAAATGCTGCCTTGTATAGTCAGACCTTAACTGTACTCCCATATACTAAAGAAACAGAAATGAGATGTCAGGATAAAAGGAGGTCAGCATCTGAGGATGCAAGAAAAAATGTAATTATGAGTCCCTGAGCAAGAGGTGGGTTGCATAAAACTCTGGTTGATGTGGCCAACAGACTTTTCTGGAACTCTGGAATTCAAACCCTCTTCTTATGGCATAGGATAGGGTTACAGGAACATAATGTGCTGGGTAATTGATCAAACCATTAAAAATAACAGCATAAAAGTTTAGAGCTTTGACAGGCTTGATTCTTTTCAGAAGGAAGCCGGGCTCGGCTCGCAAAAGTGCTGATGTGCGTCTTTGCAAAGTTCTATAAAATTGTGGCGAGAAAAGGGAAATTTATATTGGCATTCCTCCACTCGTCAGCTGAATTTCCATCGCCCTGTTCACTAGCTGGTCTCGCTGGCTGCTGGCTGACTGTGACATGGGGAAGGAAAGCCCAGAGCTCATGTTCAAAGGCTGCACCTCAGCGGATGGCTGGGAAATTAACCAGAGGAGGACATCGAGGGAGGGGGGCCAGGAAGGGCAAAGACGCAGGTAGGATACTGGGGATGGGAAGGGTGGGGACAGTTTCTAAAGGAAAGATGGTCCTTAATCACTGAATGAACATTCCAGCAGCAGAGATTAGGGATGGTTTTGTGAGCAGAAGCTGTCTCCTGCTTGGTCAGATAGCAAGGAAGAACACAAATGTACCTAGTGGCTTTCATGTATACAAGAATGGCATCTCTGTGCCTCAGGGAGCCTGAAGGGATTCATAAAGCAGCACTCCCGGGGTCCTCTTGGAGAAGACAAAACACAGTGCCCTGTGTTTTCTTGTCCACAGGCATGCTGCAGCTGAGATGTGCTGGTTCCTGGTGCCCTGTTGTAACCATGAGATTAGGGGACACTTATGTACAATAGGAAGACACTGTCCCGTGATCTGGAGGAATGGTGGGGGTGGCTTTGGTTTGCATGCAACCCCTCTTCTCATTGATTTCTTGTTCAGACCAGGCTACATCCACATCTCCCTTCCTTCTATTTGACCCAGTCCACCAAATGCTGCACTCAAGTTGCTGGATAGACAATGCAGAGATGGGTGGAGACAGCCCTCCTCTGATGTCCCAGTGATTTGTTCCCACTGGGCTGGCTGAGTAAGGCCAAGGTGCAGAGATGGAGGCCGTGGTGTCTGCTGTAAGCATGCCTGCCTGTGCCCATGTCAGTCTATATGCAGTCTTGTGGGGACTGCAAGCACTTACTTCATGAACACAGCCAGCTGAGGATTGTGTAAATCAGTCCAGAAGTGGGAAGCCATGGAAGAGGAGCAACCAGAGATGGACCCGGAAGCTGTGTGCTTGAAAGCAGGCAGAGATGCTAAATTCTACAAACACAATAAAAGCACAGTAGAGGCTAGAGTCCTGTGCATTCTTGGTCTACCCCACATGCCACACTGAGGCTCTGAGAGGGGGTGGGAAGCTGTCCTGTCGAGACTCACCTCATTTGGAAAAAGTGGCTTAGTTGAAAAAACCCCTACAACTAGGCAAGAGATGCAGGTTCTAATCCCAGCTCTGCCACTAAACACACTGTGTGGTCCCCTGGAAGTCTGCCACCCTCTCTGGGCCTTAAGGTTTCTTGATGTTCTGAAATGTTGTGGGTTTAGAAGAAGACTGGGTGGAATTGTACAGCTACGAACTGGCATAACATAAAAAAGACCCTGGCCCCATAGAAACTTCCTCCACCTTAGGAACCACTGCAGAGCCCAGGGCTTGTTTCCCTGCCAGGTCTCGTGTCCACAGACTCCAGTGGAACTCATCTGCCCATGAGCCTCCTGCACCTGGCATCATTGGGCCACAGAAGGGGATGGGGTTAAGTGGTAGTGTTGGGATGCTCCTGTTTCAGAGTGGCTTTCCAGCAGCACAGGGCTCATGGGGCCAAGGCAGCAAGAAGGCAGAGACATGCTGACATAGTTCAGGACGGAAATATCGAAAGCAGGCTTGCACTTTCCTGACAGCTCTGAGTTGCTTCCTCCCCGATGCTCCCCAGAGAAATAAGACAGAGCAGGTGACAGTACCAGTGGGGTCACAGGCATAGGTTTGCGATGCCAAACAGAGCATCCTAGGCTTTTGTGACCTGTGGCAAAAGAGACTCCTATTCCATTCCTAATCTAGTGACAGTGATTTTTTACTCCCTCCTCCCCAGGCCTATAGGACCCCAGTGCCCTCCAAAGGCAGCTATGGGAGCAGGCAACTGTGAGACAGCTGAACGCTCTTTAGGGACAACACCTTTGTGTTCAGCTTCCCGGCCTTTGCTGATGTGGCCTTTGCAGGCACGTCTCTGATGGGCTTGGTAGCTCTCCCATGGCAGCACAGGGAATCCCTGCCACAGGGTGTGTGGCTTCCATGCGGTCCTGTAGTGTGTGAGCATGGGCACCCCACTCTTCCTGCTCTGGCTGTGCTCAGGAGCTGGGGTCCAAGGACCATTCTGTCCTGCCCATGACCCCATGTCTCCTGCTCCAACAGAACTCAGCTGGGTCAGGATGCTCCTCTTCCCAAGGGAGGTGGCACTGCACTAGGCATCCTCCCGGCTTGCTTCCTCCCTCTTCTCTGCCTGACTTCCCTTTAGTCTGCTCTCATCCCCTTCCATTCTGGATTCTCTTTGCTCTTCCCCCAGTCATCTACAACTTCCTCTTCACTCCTTGCAAATAATGCTCAGAGAGAAAACAGATTTACATATTTTTCTCCCCAACAGACCTTCTTCATTGTGCTCCCAAAGAGATCATGTCTACAAGAGGCCATTTAACACGCACTGACAGTCCCTACGGCCTGAGAAGTCACCCTGAGACCAGGTCAGGGTGCTGTCTGGGTGAAAGGGCCCAATGTCACCGTGGTGGCCTCTTCGGTCTCAGAGGAAGTGGTACAAATGACCCAGCCATGTGCATAGGTTTAACACCAAATGGACACAGGTAGCCCCGGCTCCTGTCCTGGGCTCTGCAGGAAAGTTCCTTACCTGTCCACAGTCTAGAACAATTTAATGCAAACCAGCTATTTTATTAAGACCCACAAAACATACCAACAAAAAAACTGTGCTGTGACTTTTTCATAATTACTTATGTTCAGACCTTTGAAAAATGTGCTTTATGTGAAATATGTTTTCTTATTGAAATATAAGTTATTGACATGTAAAAAGTGAAACAAATGTCCTAGCTTTTAAAAGAGCATTTAGGGACATCTGGGTAGGTCAATCAGTAAAGCTCCTGCTTTTGGCTCTGGTCATGATCCCAGGGTTCTAGGCCTGAGTCCCGCAACAGGCTCTCTGCTCAGCAAGGAGCCTGCTGCTTCTTCTGCCTGCCGCTTCCCCGCTTGTGCTCTTTCTCTCGGTCTCTCTGACCAATAAATAAATAAGATCTTTTAAAAATATGTAAATAAATAAATAATTTAAAAGCATTTAAATAATTGGCAAAGCTTATCTCATAAAAGCAATTCACACATACAACTATGGACGGCACCACCCATAAATAGGCCTAGCTTTGTCTAGACAAACACAAACTTGGAACAGCTCAGACTTGGAACAAATGGATTCCTTCTAGAACCATAATCTCCATTCATATTTTGTCTGGAAACCAAACTGCCTAAAGAACTAGGATTCCCTTGCTATCTTTACTCAAGAGAATGTTTTTAGGACCCTCAGGTCAAGGTCAACCAAAATAATCTGGTTATCAAAGATGGAAGTGTGCACCTCTAGAAATCATTTTTCTTTTTTGAGAGCTAACCTAAGTAAGTGGACCACTGATTACAGAAATGGCAGCTAAGTGAACCCCAGAGGCTTCATTTCCTCCTGGAGTTAACCTTGTAGGATCATCGATATTGCATCAAATGGACTAGTAATCCCCAAAGGGCGAGGCAAGGGGTGAGGAGTTCATGAAGCCATGTGGACAATAAATGCAGCATATAATATGTTTTAAATGCATGTAGATGCTATTAGAATTAGCAGACTATAAATTAGCTTAGAAGTGTTGCATTCTAACGTTTCCCATTTCTGACTCAGTGGATACTAACAATATATCTGGGCAGAGCAATGATTCTCTGAATTGCAATTTTAATGTTGCAAAGTTGGGAATCACGTGAGTAAAGCTTTTCCTTAGGTCTTCAAGTTACCCATTTTAGGTCTTTATTGCTAATTTTAGAATTTTTATTGTCTTTCATCTGGCATCATTCACCATGAGGGAACTTCAGGTGACCTCCGGAATATTCCAAGAAATGAGTATTGAGCTTAACTCTTCATTCCACTAAATGAGCTGAATTATTAGACATGACTCTTGCCCAAAGTTCAGCGTGACTTGCTGGGGAGCTGCTTCTGCTGAGAGCCTTAGGGGATGGAATTAAGATTGGTCTTGATAAGGTTGTCACTTGTGGATGGAACCACTTCTACAAAGTCAAAGCAAGATGGAGGAAACAAAGTGTGAGCTGAGCCATGGCAGAGCAAGTCTGGCTTTGTTTCAAAAGAGCCCAGCAGAGAGCAGTTCAGGGAACCTCCTTCCAAAACTCTGTTCCATATCCATCCAGATCTGGCTCTACAGATGTCCAGTCCTAGACGCATTTTGTGGGGCAGGGAAGGAATGTTGTCTTGGATGTTGATAAACAACAGGAGAACAGGAAGTGTTTTTCCTCTCAGAAGAAGACCTCCCTGAGGCCCAACCCACTGTTTGATCTTTTCTCTTCTTTCTGGATTTGGAAGGAATGATCCAGAGTCGGGTGGTATGAGAATCATGCCTTGCAGAAGGCTGAGCTGGAGGATGGCTGGGACTTGGTGCCTTGTTAAATCAAACAAATGTTCTGAGCAGTTAGAACACCCTTAGAGACACTATGTTTACACGTCTAACTTCTAACAACAAAGGAAATTGGAGTGAGTTTGATTGGAGGTCTGGGCCTCACTGCCAGCAACATGCTCAGGCCTTGTCTGACAACTCAGAGTCATTGGTTTTCTGTTTCCTGTCACTTCTCCCAATACACACCCTCCTTGTTTCCAATTTCCTTGGTTCCTTCTTCCACAGTCTTCCTAATGGCCGACCATTTACTCCCACTGCAAGTATCCTTCTGGCCTCTGCGAGGTCTGCTGAGTGTCTGTAACCTGACTCCTCCCTGGTTTGTCTCTGAGAAGGACATTGCTACCTTCTGCAGCAGAAAGGGCTGACCACTGGGGTCCTTGGAAACATTCTTACTCCTCTTTTACAGAACTAGGAAAGAACCTGCAGCAAATCTAGTTTTTCGTATTCCTGCAGAGAGATTTAATTTCCCATTTTTTTCCCACATGGAGACAATCCTTAAATATTTTTTAAAAATTGCCAATAAAATTATGTCCTCTCACTTGAGAATTACAGAATGGATTTTGTTCTGTTGTGAGGTGTGACAGCAGCTCTACCTAAAGCAGATTTTCTCCTGATTATAAGGGGAAACAGATACATTCTGGATTGATCCACATGTTCTCTAAATACCCTTGAGGTTTTCTTTATAATTTTGTCTGTTGGAGTTTGTAAAAAAAAAAAATAATTTATTTTTCTCTGATTTTAGAACTTCTTTATGTTTCACAGAAAAGGGAAATCACAAAGGGTATAAAGTCTGAGATGAAAATAGCCAATAACTAAGTGGTCAAATACAATTTATAAACACTTTGGACTTGCTTCAAAAATAATAGCTCACTGTTCTTCAAAACTGAGTAGTGGGGAGCTCATCAAACTCCTCCCAGGTTCAACCTCTGCCCTCTGGGATCAGGCTCTGCTCACACCAGAATGAAGGGCTCTTCCTGGCTTGGTGACTTCCACCTCCAACAAGATGAGGAAACAGGGACAGACTCGCCCTCCCACCTCAAACAAGGGAAGAACTTAAAAATATATAGAACAATTGCTTTCAAGGCACTGAGCACTGGGCAGTGAAAGACAGTGATCCTCAAGAAACAGGGGAAAATGAGTTGAGGCCTGGGAATGCCGGGTGTGAGGCCCCAAGAGAGTCTTCAGGATGTAGGGTAAGGAGGGGAACCTCAATGGGGCCTGGAGGACTGCCTGAGTAAAGAGGTGGGAGCTGAAGTCCAGAGAGGTCAAGGTCACGGGAGCTGCTGGTGCACAGTGCCAGAGAGGAGAGGACTTCCCAGGGAGAGAAGCCCAGCCTCCTCAGAGTCCACTTGAGTGTTCCACAGAGAACCAGTCAGCTTGTGCACACGACGAACCACAAGACGTGGGACGAGGAAGATCGACACAGGTTAGAAGAGAGAGCAGCTGGGACTGACCCAGGACAAGCAGTGGTGCTGTTTCCCCAGCCAGACTAGAAATGTTTGTCGTGCTGTGGCAGTGGGAAGAATCCTCAGGAAGGTCTTGCCTCAACGAAGAGGCAGAGGCTGTCAGAACAGACAAAATAGCAAGGCCAAATTCCCTGCTGTCTACAAGAAACGCAGTTTAAATATAAAAGCACCAATACGTTGTAAGTAAAAGCCTAAAAGAAAACAGGCCAGGTCACACTAACCAGAAGAAAACTGGAATGGCTGTATTAATATCAAACAAAGTCCATCTTAGAAGAAAAAATAGCAGAGATAAGAGAGCAATTTCATAACAGTAAAGTCTCCCATGACCATGAGGATATAAAATCTACAATATTTATGTTCTTAATAACAGAGCTTCAGAGTACGCGAGGTTAGAGCTAGAACCCGGGAACCAGAGTAGACGGTCCTTCCCCACAGAAGAGTAGTGGGAAATAACAAAGAAAGAACATCTAGTTCGGGGCACCTGGGTGGCACCATCGTTTGAGCCTTCTCTTCTTGGTTCTGGCTCAGGTCATGACCTCAGGGTCATGAGATTGAGCCCCACATCAGGCTCCCCGCTGGGTGCAGAGTCTGCTTGAGATTCTTTCTCCCTCTGACCCTCCCACTCATGCTCCTTCTCTAAAATAAGTAAGTAAATCTTAAAAAAGAGAAAAAGGAAGGAAGGAAGGGAGGGAGGAAAAAAAGAAATAACACCCAATTTGACTGTGGAAACAGTTGTGGAACCCCTCTCAGCTCAGAATTAAGGGTGTAGTAAAACCAAATCTTCTCCGGCCCTACTTTGCCAATTCTTCTTTCTTTTATCCCCAAAAGAGATAAAGAGGTTGCTCTCCCACCTCAAGCATTGTTGCTCACCTGACACTTCTTTTTGGCTGCTAGCCCCTGAGATAGTGATTAGGGAGTTGCAGTCACTAATACATAATAAAAAACTAAGGTTATCCCTGTTTGGCATTGACTTTGATTCTCCTAGGAGGCTTTCCCATAGGTGTGCTTTCACAGAGTGAGAGTCCCACTTGGGGCCTTTCTTTGCTCGCAGACATCCTGGGGCCAGGGGACACGCATGCCCACGGGCACAGCTGGCTAGGCCACTCAGGGGCTCTGCTCTTGGGCAAAGTTTGCAGCCTCTCCATGTCTGGCCTTCCTCTTCTCAAGTGGGGACAATACGAGTCCCTGCCGTGTGGGTTGTTTCGAGAATTGAGTTAGTATTTACAAAGCCCTTAGCCAAGTGCTGGCGTACAGTATGCCCCACAGAGGTGTTTGTCCAGTGCAGCATGTAATTTTTAGCAGCTGCCTTGAAGTAAACACACAGGCAAATCTTTTGTGTTAGCTAAATGGCTCCAGGACCCTTCTTCAGGTATTGCTTCTCTTCTCGAGGGCCAGGAAGCTGGTGTGTCCTATGAGAGCTGCCCCCGCAGCAGCAAAGCCAAGCGCCTGCCAGCTTCAGGTAGGCCTGGCATTGGGCTGGTCCAGTGGCCTCCATTCCATTTCCAGAGAGAAGAGTCTCTTAACAAATCAACGCCCCATCTTCATCCTGATGACAAAACTTTTAGGGTGTTGAACAGACTGCGACAATGTTTACAAAGTTCCTGAGTTTAGAAATCTGTTGAGGCAATGGGCAAAATACAGGACATAAGGGGAAACATCACCATTCTTTACTCTCACTTGCTATCCCCACAGTTTCCCCCACTTCTCGACACACCCTGGGGATGTTGTTTTCAGGGACAGCAGCTCCCTCGGAGTGGCGGTAAAGATAAGGATATGTGTGGGGTTCAGAGAGGCAGCAAAGAGAATGGGGCAGGAGCATTTTGAACTTCCCATATTTAGACATCACCTTAAAACAAGGCAGAGCATTTCAGAACACTAGAAAAAGAAAAGATTTTTGGCATGGTAAAAGACCAGAAACGTTCTGAAGGTTCCACATAGCTGACTCTGCAACGGGCTGGGCATGGGAGAAGAACAGATTGTCTACAAGTGTGTCTTCGGGGCTCCCCCACTCCCAACCCCTCTGGGGCACCAGCTACCTGGCAGCCTCTCCTGAGACGCTCTGGGTCCAGGGGTCTGCCCTCACCTACCACGGGTCCCTTAAGACAAGTGTGATGGGAGCAGATAAACAAACTTCCTGCCAACTGCAGGACACATGGAGTTTCTGTTCAAACAATAGAAGAACATGTTTTGGTTGGGGGTGAACCTCAAAGCAATAGGCTTTTGCTCCAGCTCTTGCTGGTCTGACAGGGGTTTGGTCAATGTAACCACCCTTCTGTGGGAGCTACTCTAAGCCAAGAAACACGTGTCCCAGTTCCAGCTTCCAACGCAAACTTCCTTAGCTTCGTCTCCTCCCAGACAAGCATTCTTGCCTCTGCAGTTGCTGGCCCTGCGGTCCCGGGGCTTCTCCTCCAGCAAAACGACTCAGAGAAGACAACAGACCACTGCTTTCTGACTTACAGGTTAAGTCACAGTCTTAGTGTCCCTACCACAGGATTGGGGACCACCTTGCTATCTTCTTACCCATAAAACACGGTCCATGTCTATGGCAGCCAGCCTTGGCCACTGTTGCTGGCCTGGGGGCTTTCTCTAGGATCCGTGCAGATGCTTTGAACCACTTCTCACCCACTGGGGCTCCTGAAGTGGTCAGTTGCTCCTGAGAACTGGCAAAAATCAGTTTACTGGAAAGGAGAGGAGGATCAATGGACATTGAATGTTTGTTTCAGGATGATGATGTCAAATATATTGCCTCTCTCTGTGCAGCAAAACAACTTTAAACTTGCTTTTATTAGTACTGTACTAGAAAAAAAGTAAATTGAAGTGAGATGAATATTTTTAACGGACCCTGCTTTGTCTCTTACCAAAAATATAATAATATCCGGAAACAAAGAAGGGCACTGCTTCATGGGAGAAATGAATTCTCTTTATGTACCATGTGATTACCACTCATGAGGCGACAATGACATTGTACACAGTTAGACCGTATTTACCTTTGCCTTTTCTCATTTAATCCTTATAATTATTCTATAAAGTTGAAAAAGCAGATACAATTATCTTTACCTTATCAAGGTAACTTGTCAGAAGCCACATGATGATGTAGTGTCAGAGCCAAACAAAGAATGTGGTTCTTCTTGGTCCTGGTCCAGTATTGGATCCCTGTGGGGCCACAAAGATCTCCCCTCAGCCCTGGATCCAGCCCACCCATGCCCAGCGTGATACTGGAGGTTCTTGACCTTCTTTGTTCTCATCCCGCACTCTCAGGGAAGGCAGCCTTTTAGCAAAATACTAAATAATAAGACTGCATCTTGACCAAGGTTTGGAATGATAATATAAAGATCCAATTCTTGGAAGGGACCTGCGTCTCCCCATAATGCCTGCCCTGTGCAAGGATTCTGTGCAAACCGGATGACGGAACTGTGTCACAGGGTCCCGCAGCTTTTGGAGCCAGCCAGGCTGATGTAGGGCGGGGAAAGGAGGCCACATACAGACGGGGTCCAGCAGTCAGCCAGGTGAGAGGAGGCGGTGCTGCTGGAGACTGAAGGGGCACCCAATCAAATTAGAGAACTCCAGAATTTGGCAGTTCCTGAAGGTGTCTTCATCAGCAGAACGCTCCCCTCGAGGCAATGCTGGCGTGGAGCCCTCCGTCTAAGTCAGCTACCAGGATAGCTGCCTCTGGCCAAGCAGGGGAGGAAGGTGAAAACACCCAGCCCTTAGTCCTTGGGGTCCCAGAGGCCTCTCCCGCGCCACGGGGCACAGTTTGAAAACCAAAGATCGAACCCGACTCCCTCCTTTAAAGATTTGAAAGCCAGGATTGGAGCCGCTAAGAGACCTGCCAAAGGCTATTTACACGACAAAGCCAGAGCTGCGTCCTGAACCCAGGCTGTAGGCAGAGAGACTAAAAAAGCTTGGACTCCGGTCCTGCAAAACCTGGAGCTGACTCCCTGCCACACTACTTACTAGCTGCTTGACTTTGGACAAGATCCTTACCCCCTTTTTACCTCAGTTTACCCACTGGTAAGATGCAGGTGACGCTAGCCACACACTGCCCCAGACGGTTGCAGGAGTTGCGGACAAGTTAGCTCGTAAGGCACCGAGAGCAGCACCTGGCAGGGACTAAGCATCACCTCGGCATTCACTATTGCTACACGGGAGTCCTTTTCCTGAGTCGGAAGCTTGGTGATAGCAACTTCTTATGGGGTGATTCTCCCTCACGGTGCCCACCATGGCCTCTTCGCGGCCTTCCCGGGCGATGCAGGTAGAATTAATAGCATTTCCTCTCCATATTGCCATCCATGCTGTTCTAGGACAAGCCACCCCAAACTTAGGGCTCAGCATCTCCATGTGTGCCATCCTGTGCTTCAGGAACTGGATGGGACTTCAAAGTGAGGCTTCATCGTCCCTCCCCTGGTGTCAGTAGGGTGGCTCAGCTCCCACCATGCAGTGTCTCTCCCTGTATCTCTCGCCATTCAGCGATCGCAGCAAGGACCCAACAGGGCAGCTGGCTTCCAAGGGGGCACAACCAAAGTGGGGAGGTCACTGGACCTGCGGGCTCTGAGGGGGCGGCCTGGTGGTAAAACAAGCCTCCACGCAGCCTCAGTTCAGGGAAGGAAAACCGGGTCTCCCTCTGCATGGAAGGGGCGCTTGTGGACCCAGGGGTGGGGCGTTCTTGCCGCGGCTGGAAATGGCGCCCACTCTGCCGACAGTTTACCGAAGTGTTCTCTTTGCAATTTTATGACACTTCTTACAGTTGTTAATTTTGCACACCTTTGGGCGCCTCGGGCTCTATGTATCTGCGTCATAATTAAGCCATAGTTAAGACTTTGAAAATATTTCCTTTCTTTTTTTCAAGTTCTCCGTGTTCGCCTTTGGATACTGCACACAGGAAAACAGCAGTTCTGAAAGGATTTCATAAGAAAAAGTGTGTTTCATGCAAACTGCAGACAAAGGAGGTTTGACTGGAGGATGTGTGGGAATCAGGACTTTGGGAAAGGGAAATTCAAACCTTGAAAAAGGACGAGATGGGCTTTACAAATATGTACGTGTTAAAAACTGAAGTTTCAAAAAAGTGTGTGATTTTTAAAGCAAAGCAAAGTTTAGCTGTGAAAGAAATCCTTCTAACATCTCTTCGGGGATCTGTACTTCAGCCTCAAGGCACATTCTTGCCTCAAACCTTGGTAAATAGATTCTTCTCGACACAGAAATCTGTAAAGCAGATCCTGGGTTGGCATAACGAAGACTTGTTTTTATCTTTGCATCCAAGCTAAACAACGTGCAGTCCTGTGTAAACCGAGCTCCCCCGGAAAGAGAATGCCGGGGTCGGAAACGGTGTGGAGAAGGCCAGCCAAGCCCCCAGCTCAGTGAGGTGCGCTCAGGGGTTTCCAGCTCGGCTCTCACAGTCCTGGGCCTCTCCCACAGCCAAATGCAAACAGATGCCCTGCTTTGCTCCGTGGCAGTGGATTCCTGCAGCTCGGTCCTCATCCAGGGACTGGAAACCAAGGGAGGGGGTGGGGAAGGGGGTGGGGGCTTGGAACAAGACAAATCCCTAAATTGTCTCTGCAGTTTAAGCAACCCCAGCCCTGTGGAAACTCGGGAGGCCTAAAGCCAGGGCCATTTGTCAAGCATATTGGATTCCCAAAAGGAATCTTAATAGTTACTATGAAAACCTCGTACTCTTTGGGAGAGAAACACGGCTCTGTGAGGAGTTAGGCAGATGTGTTTGCCCGAAACACTCCTGCACCCTGGTTGGGGGTGGTTATTTATCCTTGTGAGTCGTGCTGTGGGAGCCAGCAAACTCCAGCTTAGCCACGTTCATCCCCATGCTAACGGCACAGAGACATGGCAGGCTGTGAGGTTTGGAGGGCGTGTGCTGGTCACTAGCTGGGAGCAACGGCTTAAACCGAAGAGGACAGGGGTGAGGACACAAGCTTGAGTCCCGGCAGCAACTAGGAACCAAACCCAGTGGCTGCCACTTCCCAGCAATCCCACCTTCGAGGTTTTATTTATTTCTTCAGAGCCTCTCAAATTCCTCACATGCAGAACAGAGGTAATAACCTCTTCTCCTAGGGCTGTGGGAAGGACCACATTCTTTAGTCCTTCAGGACTTCCGAAATAAGAGCTCTTACGAATTACTTAAGAATATGTGAACCAAAGCCATACTTACCGTTCCTACATTCAAGGAACCTGCCCAGGATTAGAAGTTCATTAACACAAATCCCCATCTAATGGTAATACAGAGCAAACAGACCACTGGAACTCAGAAAAAGGACATTTGAGCTTATGGGTGTAGATCTCATGGGAATCAGGCTAGCAGTTACCAAATGCCGAATTATATGTTTCACTCACCAAATAGAAACTTCTTAGAAGAAAGTTCGTTACTCCATGGCTGATTGTATTGATGCAGACAAACAATCTCAAGGTAAATGTAGTTTTAAAAGGCATCAATGTTGGCTACACAGGCATGTTCTTGGGTGTGAACACCCGCATTTGGGCAGGATGAGTCTGAAGGTGCTCAGAGGTGGAACTGAAAACCTCTCAGTTTTGCATGGCTTCACCTAATAATTTTCAAGAGTATAAACTATAATTCCTCCATTATAGGATAATAAACAATTATTGCTTCATAATAAGAACAAATTATATTTTACTGAGAGAGAAACCAGTGTTCACAATTTTGAGTGTTATCTTACAGAAAAAGGAGATGAATTTTTTTTTAAGATTTTATTCATTTATTTGTCAGAGAGAGAGGGAAAGAGAGCGAGCACAGGCAGACAGAATGGCAGGCAGAGGCAGAGGGAGAAGCAGGCTCCCTGCCGAGCAAGGAGCCCGATGTGGGACTCGATCCCAGGACGCTGGGATCAGGACCCGAGCCGAAGGCAGCTGCTCAACCAACTGAGCCACCCAGGCGTCCCAGGAGATGAATTTTTATCTCTTCATTCAGGTTGATTCAATGTTGCTTTGCCCGTGGAAGGGTAGCCACTTGGAAGCTGTTAGGTTGAAAGTACCTGGAAGAGCTCATCAGACCAGTGAGGGCCATCCCTGGGTGAGCTTGTCCACAGTCTGGGAGAGGCTGATAGACCAGGAATATAGAGGTGAGTCTGGCTGAAGAGCAGGGGCAGAATCAACAGGGAGAGTCGATCTTCTAAAAATAAGTGGGCCAGAGAAAAGAGGTGCCTCAAAAGAGATCCCTGACTGGGGTTAGCTTTACTCTAGAGCTTTCAACCAAGGTTCAAATCAGGGCTATTAATCACCCTGTCAGCATGACTCTTGTAAAGGACTGAGGTCAGGCAAGATAATTTTGGATCTCCTATGAGAAGATGGTGCTCTTTATCAGACCTTCAACTTCTATGCTTGAAGACAGAACTACACCTTAAAACCAGCTTGGGGCCTACCCAGATACCTGGGCTTCTTTGTCCCTGGAGAGTTTGGGTTCCAGGCTAGGAGAAAGCCAGGTGGGTTATAAGTTATCTATCATGTTTTCATTCAGGAAACCTCATCCTTCTTGACTCAGTTTACCCTGAGACAATAATAGGAGTCCGTGACCTCCCAGAACTACTCCATTGGGGAAGCAAAGCATGATTTGGCTTGATACTTCTAGCAGAAGAATCAGCCAGTTAAGCAAACCCTCTCTGTAGGTTCTGGCCCTTTCTACCTACTGGTGCAACCAGGGCTTAGACTCCAAAGTGAAAGTGGCCTCAAAGTCTTTATTTTGGCTCACTCAGTTTAGGAATGAATGCACTGATAGAGGATGAAAATCAGGGACAACTTATTCAAGGTGTTAGAGGAGAAAATTAAATATTGGATGGATCCACAGAAAATGAACTAACCCAGACACAGACTAATACTCTGAAGGAACACAAGAACCTCAAGGAATTCTTGTACTGTTGTTGAAAAATAGGGTCAAACCAGGTCTGTTAAATCTTCTGCTGGTGTTTCTTGGTGGTCTGATGGGAATCACATCACAAAGAAGAGGGCAGACACAGAGATCTAAAAAACACAATCTAATAACCAGGGAGTCACTTGTTTCTAGGGCACACTGATTGATTCCTAGGAAGCATTGAAGGGGAGCAGTTGCTCAGCAAAGAATACAGAGAGAGGTCTCTTATTTTAGTCTAAGTCAGCCACACACTCCAAGGGACAAAGTCAGCCAAAGAAGCTCAAGTTCCATAAAAAGGACTAATCCTCTTTCCAGGGTCAATATCATTAGGAGAATCCTTTGTCTAAATAGAGGCTTCCCAGAGTGAATTTGGTTCCAAGAGGAAAAAGAGAGTTTTTTTCCTTTGATTTAGAGTGAAAGTCCTAATTTTCCATAACTTAACTACCAATGAGGTGACAAGAGACAGGAGTTGATGTTCCCTAGGTCCAACCAAAAGGGCAATTTTTTCTCTTGCAAGGATGTGAGAGGTTCATTCAAGTCCTTGCTTCCAACTGTAGCAGCTCCTGTTCTCATTCAATTTTTGGCAAAATATACTCAAGAGGTTTTAGATTTATCCAAGAAGTTTTTGGGACTTGGGAAAATATGTTGAGAAATAAAAGATGTCATGCAAAACTACAGATTCAGCTCAATTTCCAACATAATTATTTCCATGCTCCTTTGGTACTTGTTATTGTGAGAGCTGAGTACTTCACATGGAAAACAATGGTCAATTTCTAATAGCACAAGGGTATATTTAGAAGTTGAATGTGTCTTTAAAAATAGTCTTGTTGAATTCTACACTGATGTGCATTTCTAAATATATACCACACATCAATTAAAAGTAAACAAAAAATCATTGTTTTCCAAATATCATCAATCATTGTTTATATACACACTTATGCGTGTATGCAATTTTACAGAATTAGCCCATACTAGAAAATTAATTTCAGTATACAGTCTTATTTCTTCTTGTTTTCTTGTAATTCTTTTTGTGATAGGTTCAAAAATTCCTTCCACATCATTATTTAATTAATAGCGACTTTATATTATGCCTTCAAAAGCACAGTTTTGAGGAAAACATTTCAAGTTTCAGAAATCTTCTTGGAGTTCTATTTCCATATTAGTACTGACCCACTGTAATAATGAGACAAATCCAGAAAAAAAAGCAATATCACAGCATTTCTTGAACCCATAAGAAGGCTGACCTCACTGGGTCATCAAGTAGCCCAAAAATCCTAGAAAGATAGGATTCCCTGGAGAGTCAGGATGCACAGACTAGCTCACGGAGGTAGTCAGACTGGAGGTAGACTAGACTGGAGGAAGGGGAAGTTGCCATGTAAGTAGCTAAAAAGAAACCACCTATAGTTTTACAAAACTTCTAAAGGCCAACAGTGAGTGGGCTAACACAACAGCACAGACTTCGTGGAGGTCCCAGATATGACGGGAGTTTGTGCTAACTCACAGGATCTTTTCCACAGACCTCTTTTTGAGTGCCCATAAGAAAGCTTAGGTGCGGGGTAGGACACAAAGAGAGCGCCCCCTAGTGGCACAGATGTTGGGAAGTAGAGCAGCTGTCACGACAAAGGCTTGAAGCCCTGCCCCTCGCCTGGGGATTTTTCTCCCAGAATGAAATCTTGAGCTTCTCAGGTAAGGAAATCAAACCGTGTCATCTCCAGGACACAGGTAAATATCTGTTGTTGCTGTGGAAAAGATAGAACACCACCAACACACACACAAACACACACAACAAAACAAAACAAAACAAAACAAAACAAAACAAAACAAACAAAACCCCTTGATGACAGCAGAGGGGAAGGAAATAATCCCAGGTGCAGGATTCTCCACAAATGTAATTAGAGATTACATTTGGATTCTACTCCCAGTTGAGAGTAGAAGACTCTGTTCTGATCAATGTCTGCCACAGATACAATGCAAAGTTTGGCTGCTGGGTTCGTACTATACATAAAATTAAAAATACATACAACCACTGTGCTGAACATAAAAGAGAGGAATCAGAAGTGCATTGTTATAAGGTCCTTAAATGTAGGTGAAGGGGTCTATTATTTGACAGTACATAACAATAAGTTAAAGATGTATGTTATTAATCCTAGGGCAATCACTAAAAAATTTTGAAAAAGAAGGCATTGCTAATAAGCATTGACTATAAAGGGGTATGAAGAGTTTCAGGGAGTGATATATTTATTTGTTTGTTACCACAATTGTGAAAATTCCTACAGCTGTATACCTAAAAGGGTGAATTTTCAGGTACGCAAATTATACTTCAGTACTCTGACCCGACCCTTCAAAAAAGAACAAAAAATAATCTCCCATGACTGCTCTACTCTTCTTCCTGTCTCTTCCCTTCTTTGCTGAAAAGTTAAGTTGGGGAGCCACTCTGGTAGTCTTAGCAAAGTAGACATTCATGCTATGAAAGGAGGAGCCAGTTAGTCCAGAGAAGTCTCAGAGTCTGTGAAGTATGGAGGAGGCATCCCCTGAGGTATAGCCCTTTATGAGATGTCACAGCTCAAGAAGATGAGGAGGATGTCATTATGCGGGAGTGGCCTGGTATAGGGGATCAGAGCCCAAAAAGAGTGAGGATGGTATCGACATAAGTGGGGAGTCAGATCCTATGGGTATTAATAAAGCTTCATAGATGGCGGTGGTCCAAAACAAGATGTCACAGGACGAGTGTGGTGAAAAGCATTTCCACTTGAGAGGAAAGCCCAGCATGGGTGTTGGAACCTAAGCAGGTAAAGAGAATATATATACATACACACACACACACACACACACACACACAGGGTGGGAATGATCCAGCATGAAGACTAGGGTCCAGAGCAGGACAAGGAAGCTATCCACATAGGATGTGAGAGAGCCCAGCATGGTATTGGTCAAGAGAAAGGCTCAGAGTCTGAAGAGAGCGAGGAGGATGTCCATGCAGATTATGGTAGAGCAGGGGGTGTTGGACCCCACAGAATGAAGGGGGTTTCCTCCTCTGTCAAGCTGGAAAACATGGTTTCAAATGCAACTTTGCTCATGGAAAACAACCTACTGAAAATTTGAGTTGAGTCAGAATTTTTGCTAATATATAGCCAGATGGGCTGAATTGAAACAATGCTTATTCCACTTCCATTCAGCAGCACCAGGGAGATGCAGCTTCTGCAAAATCTGGTGGAGCTTTTGATAGAACCACAAGAATAGACCTGTCACCACTTGGATTCCCCCGGCAGATTTATGGCTACCGGTATCAATGGGACTAAGTGCACTGTGCTAGGTAGAACGAAAGATGCAGGATCACCAAAGACTCCGTAAAAATGACACCACCTGGTTTGTGAGATTAGTTGACAGGAGTGACGTTCCTGGGGAAATGGTAGAAACAAATTTGTATCCACTTCCACCTGTTGAGATCCTCCCTGTCTTTCAAATCTTTCCTATAATTATCACTTCTTCTTCGAACCCATTTTCCCAATCTTTCACACAGATGCAAACTCTTTCTTCCAAGTACCCCAGAGTATTTTGTAAAACTTTTCATTATGGAAATTATTAAGTAGATTCAAAATAAAAAGAATGACATGATTAATGTCTTTTCCACATGCCCGTCACCCAGCCTTGGCAGTTATGAATGCAACGCCAACTGACCCTCAAAGCATTCCACTTATGTTCTTTTTTTGACAGTTATAATCTGAATTTTGAGTTCTTTCTGTAGAAGCCTCACATATCCACCCCTCTTTTCCTTTTTCCCCAAAATATAAGATTCTACATGGTAGGACCCGTATCCTGTCAGCATTGTGGTCTCCACCGTACTCAGTGAATGCTTGGCACATATTAACTTACCTGAATTGAATTAATAAGCACCTAGTACTTCTGTTTGAGTGTTCTTTCTCTAAACAGCAAAGGCAGATTTCTCCTCAAGAACCGCTTGATTTTTAATTTGGAAATGCAAAAGTTCTGAGGAGATAATAAAGCATAGTGGGTTAGACTGGCATAACTCTTTCAAAGCTTTTAGTCAAGAGCTGACCATTCCTGAGAATACTTCTGAAAGCACTGGGTTCCAACAAAACTACTTCCCCACTGGGAAGTGAGCCAGATTTGGGGATCCATTCGAGTGGGAGAAATGACTACCAGCCATGTTTCTCAACTTGAGGACTCAGCAGACCATACATTTAATAGCACCTTGCCAAAAACATCTTTGAGATAAAACAATTGCAACTCTGGTAATAATTCAGTTTCAAAATGGTATTTCCCCAGATTATGTTACTTAGAATAATATGGGAACATTATCAACCTTTTCTTGCTAAACCACTCAAAATGCACTATTAACCTTAAGTGGTACATATATATGGCAAGCCATATTTATGTATTCATATTTATTGGTATGCTTTGTCTAAAACATAGGATTTGCAACTGGTAGATAAAGCCTAAAAAAATTCTTATTAGCCAATAAGACTTCTCTAACTCTGCAGAAGTTTGAACAGACAGTATACCTATAGAAGCAAACTAGTAAGAACATCAATAATCATTTGTGGCAAATTTTATTTGGTTTGCAATCCAATTTATGTGAATCGGATCTTCAAAGTTTGTTGTACTATATAAGACCTGCATCTCAGGTTAAAAGTACACATATCTCACAATGGTTTGTTTTGGTAAGAGGAGAAAGAGAAGCTCAGACAAAGGATAGATATACAAGGTGCAGATTAAAAGGATTTTTTTAAAATACAGTTTTGTGGATCCCTCACCTTTCCTAGGTTTACAGCATAAAAGGGCTCATAAACAATAAAACTTCACCATTTGGGAAAGCAGAGAGAGATTTTTTTTTCTTCTCAAGACCCTAGTCAGCAAAGCACAGGCTCCAGTCAGCCATACGGGATGATTCGTGGAGCTCTTCCTCACGTCTGCTGAAGTGTGGTATGAACAAGAGAGATGGAGAAGTGTTCATGCACGTGTCCACTGCGGTCCACAGCACAGCTTCTGGTGGAGCCTATGGCCTGGTTCCTAATAAGCATCACAACACAACCATCAGATAAGATGGTCCCCCAGCCCTGCCCACCTCACTACTCTACACAGCCACGTGTGCATGTGCACATGCTTGAGGAGGGTAAAGACATGGAAGGGGAGTAAGACAAGATGGTACCAGTCCCAGAGAACACTTTATACTTTCTTCTCTGGGTCTCTACACCACTTCTTACTTCTTTTCTCTGCCCTTTCATAGGCCTCCTTCACACATCAGAGACTGACTGCATGTACTTGCTGTAGAATGAATTCAGGCACTACACGGTGACCACAGCCTACTCCCCACTCTGACTTCAAACTGATAGACTTTCCTTCCAGCATCCTGATTAAAGCATCTGCATATCACTTCCCTCCCGCACTCCCACTCCCCAGGTGACACCTGTGACCCTAGATATACCCATGTAGGTATGCTGCTGCCCCTCCCCCTGGAATCTCTGCACCACCCTCAGGGGAACAGAACACTTTTGTGTCCTTTCCATGGTAGGGTGAATGGGACACATATGTGGGGCCTGCCTCAGGCTCCTTCTGCCTCAGTGATCCATACAGCCATTTCTTTTTTTTTCTTGCTTTTTTCTTTAAATTCAATTAGTTTCTGACATACTGTTCAGTGATTTGTTAGTTGTGTATAAGACCCTGTGCACATCACACACGGCTATTTCTCCACTACTGAAGCTGCTCCCCCATTGTTCAAGGGCCTTCCCATAAGGCCTGTTGCCCCTCCGCATTCAGAGACAAGTGTGATAGAGGGCCCCAACTTTTCTAAGATTTCTTTCATTTTCCCATCTTCAGAGGCTGGGCCCAAAACAGGAAGGAATGTCTCCTTAAGGAACTCACTAGTCTCTGGGTCCCAACCGATGACTGGCAGAGATTCTTCTCTTGTGTGGAAATCTGTCCTTACATCATCACATGCTCTTCCCCACTCCAAGTATATATAAACTATATGTCCTAAGTTCCATAGATCTTTTCCCTCCTTATAGTCAAGACAAAGTTGATGATCCTTAAAGCAAATTCTAGTCCAAACTTCCAGCTCTCGTACAGAAACTGAGAGCCAAGAGTTTGATTCTACTCTCAGCTAATCCTCCCTTCCCCTGAGGTTTCTGCACAAAAATTGCCATTGATATCACCAGTGGTGGGGCGAGTAATGGGTACAGGGAGTCACTGTAGAAGGAACCTCAAGTATGCTACACTGCCAAATTCCTTGTCCCCCTTTTACAGAACTAACCCCAAATTCTAACCTCCAACTGAGGGAGATGGCAAATGGGAAAGGAATCTTGTCACGTTAATGTAACCCAGCCCATGAACAATATGGCTGCTTTCCTACCTTTTCTTTCTTTTTTTTTAAATTTTTTATTCCTCTTCAGCGTAACAGTATTCATTGTTTTTGCGCCACACCCAGTGCTCCATGCAGTCCGTGCCCTCCCTAATACCCACCACCTGGTTCCCCCAACCTCCCACTCCCCACCCCTTCAAGACCCTCAGGCTGTTTTTCAGAGTCCATAGTCTCTCATGGTTCACCTCCCTTTCCACTTTCCCTCAACTCCCTTCTCTTCTCCATCTCCCCTTGTCCTCCATGCTATTTGTTATGCTCCACAAATAAGTGAAACCATATGATAATTGACTCTCTCTGCTTGACTTATTTCACTCAGCATAATCTCTTCCAGCCCCGTCCATGTTGCTACAAAAGTTGGGTATTCATCCTTTCTGATGGAGGCATAACACTCCATAGTGTATATGGACCACATCTTCCTTATCCATTCGTCCGTTGAAGGGCATCTTGGTTCTTTCCACAGTTTGGCGACCGTGGCCATTGCTGCTATAAACATTGGGGTACAGATGGCCCTTCTTTTCACTACGTCTGTATCTTTGGGGTAAATACCCAGTAGTGCAATGACAGGGTCATAGGGAAGCTCTATTTTTAATTTCCTGAGGAATCTCCACACTGTTCTCCAAAGTGGCTGCACCAACTTGCATCCCCACCAACAGTATAAGAGGGTTCCTCTTTCTCCACATCCTCTCCAACACATATTGTTTCCTGTCTTGCTAATTTTGGCCATTCTAACTGGTGGAAGGTGGTATCTCAATGTGGTTTTGATTTGAATCTCCCTGATGGCTAGTGATGATGAACATTTTTTCATGTGTCTGGTAGCCATTTGTATGTCTTCATTGGAGAAGACAGTCTCTTCAATAAATGGTGCTGGGAAAACTGGGCAGCTATATGTAGAAGAATGAAACTTGACCATTCTCTTACACCATACACAAAGATAAACTTGAAATGGATAAGAGACCTCAATGTGAGACAGGAATCCATCAGAATCCTAGAGGAGAACATAGGCAGTAACCTCTTCGGTATCAGCCACAGAAACTTCTTTCAAGATATGTCTCCAAAGGCAAAGGAAACAAAAGCGAAAATGAACTTTTGGGACTTCATCAAAATCAAAAGCTTCTGCACAGCAAAGGAAACAGTCAAGAAAACAAAGAGGGAACCCACGGAATGGGAGAAGATATTTGCAAATGACAGTACAGACAAAAGGTTGATATCCAGGATCTATAAAGAACTCCTCAAATTCAACACACACAAAACAGACAATCATATCAAAAAATGAGCAGAAGATATGAACAGACACTTTTCCTACCCTTTCTAATTGGTCCTGTATCAGTTTCTTAGAGCAGCTGTAACAAAATGGCACAGGCTGGGTGGCTTACACAACAAAATGTAATGTCTCAGTGCTCTGGGGGTCGAAGTCTGAGATCAAGGTGAGGGCAGGGTTGGTTCCTTCTGAGAATTGTGAGGAAACTTCTGTTTTATGTTCTCTTCTAGATTCTAGTGGTTTGGTCACAGTCTTCGAGGTTCCTTGCTCTGTGGCTGGTGTTCTCCCTGTGACTTTCCGTTGTCTTCCCTCTAGATGCACCTTGTTTTCTGTATGTGGCATTCTTTTCATAAAGACAAGATTCATATTAGATTAGGAGCTCACTCTACTCCAGTACGGCCTCTTTTTAACTTAATTACATCTGCACTGACTCTATTTTCAAATGAAGTCACACTGAGATGCCAGGGTTTAGGATTTGAATATATGACTGGGCGGGGTAGGGTATACAACTTAACCTTTTCTCTTCCTCCAGCTGCTCTGAACAGTTTGAGAGGTTGTCTTCTGTGATTTCTCTCATTAAAGAGAGGCATTCTCACTGTCTCAGCCTCATAATTCAGGGGAGACATGCTTTTTATATAGGGGGGCCTGGAATCTGAAACCCTGACTTGAGTAGTCAGCATGATTTATGATTGATGATTATAAGATCAAGATGACTGAGAGGAGCAGGTCTGAGCTGGTGTGTAACTCTGATTTGGTTTGATTTCATTCCAGTGCCCACAGAGGCTCTTAAACTTAGTCTTTTTTTTTAAATCAGTAATTCTCAGCTTTTATTGGTAACCTCAATTTCATGTACTCATTTAGTTTAGCTCACAATTAAATTACTATTTATATTTAACTGCAATTCCAATGTTAATTAAGCCAAGCCTGTGGCATAACATCTGGCTACAATCTATAAGCTAGCATGAGCAAGCACGTGCCCAAGAAGGCCCAGAGCTAGTTAATTAGCTAACACTTTTCTTTCTCCTCTTAAGATTTCAGACAAGCCATACTTGTTGTGAGGTCTGAGTCTGAGAGTGCAGGCATCATAATAAATTAATGAACCCATATTTCTAAGACAACTGTGCTTTTATTGCTCACTCCCCTGCCCGCACCAAGGTTTTGTTGGCACAGACACTGATATGGGGGTTGTCTTGTCTTTAGATGGAATGGCAGCTTCTTCTGATGACAGAAAGGCGGCATTCGGGTCTCTTCCCTCCCCTGAAGGGGACCTAAGGACAATAAATGCTCCCTCTTTCCTCCAGAATCATAATAGAGAGCAGGGAATCAAGTTTGATCTAGGGTTCCACATTCTAGAGGACAAAGAGTCAGAATAGTTACATTAAACACCATGCTGTTTCTAAGCCCCTTCCAATTCACTCCCTGAACAGGTGCCTGGTCTCACACCCATAGTGGTGAGTGCATTCAGGGCCTTCCTGGCTCCTTTGGTCTATGAGGAGTTGCAGGGACCCAGAGCCAAGGGCTCTGGTCCTTGCGCCTGTGGGCTCCACCCATCTCTGTCTTCCCTCCTCTTCCCTGCTGAACAGGCTCCTCATTATTAGGGAGCTCATGGTGGCCTTGGGCTGAAATTACCTCCTCCATCAGAGATTCCCTTTTTCTGCCAGCTGACAGCATAAAGATACTGCCAGTATTTTACTGCCAGGTTTTAGTTAACATTAATATCAAACACACAGACAGCAAGGGAAATAATCATGCCTATTTCCAAATACATCATATGGTCTTTGGTACCAATTTTCCTTGTTTGAAAATGAAATTCTCAATGGATGCAGAGCGTTCAGTTTGCTACTCATATTACATGGCCATTCCCACACAGCCCAAAAGAAGAAGTACTGGCTGACAGCAGGGTTCATACTTGCTCAGAATACTTCTAAAAAACTGAGGGCAAGTGGAGCTTGGATGAGCCCTTATCAGACTGTATTCGTCAGTGCACACAACTAGATAGATTATGCAGCACCATAAAACCCCAGAGAAACAACAGTGCAAAGTCAAGGGGAGAATTGTCTGTAATGGCAGAGTCAAGGGGACAAGCCAGAGTAGTTGATGGACAGACTATCAAAAGCAAGTACCTAAGAAAATATTAGGATCCAGCCTGGGAATCTGTACAAAGCTAAAAACTGAAAGGATCAAAGAAGTAACAGGAAACCCATAGAGCCCCCACTGAAATCCACAGAGAGGGATTCCTTGGTACAGGGTTCTTCTTGTTGTTTTCAGATTCTCCCATCTGAAGACAGCTACTCCTTGGTGTTCACATATCTGAAGTACTGGATCTTTTGCAACTCTGGCTACATGTTTGCCTGTTTGCATGTTCAGTTCATTGTTCTACTATCTTTTAAAACTATGCAAAATATTATCAACATAGAGAAATTAATCATGTTGCTCAAATTGGAATGTTTTGTTTTTCCATATTTACAGTATTTACCATGGAAATGGATAGACAGATAATCCTTGGGTAACCTGCTGACACCAACACTGGCTTGGAGATGTTTCCAGCATGAGAAAGAATATTTGGCTAACAACAGGAAAAGATGACCTTCCACTCCTAGCAGAGACTTCCAACTGGCTTTCTAACAACTTCCCCTCCCAACATGTACACCATCTAGGAATCATCTCTGCTCTATCCTCACTGTGTATGTCTGCCACTTACCCATGGCTAAGTCCTCCGGATACTGCAAGACGCTAGAAACATGCAGGCTGATTGTTTTTATTTCTTGGTTTCTTTTATTGCAAACTGGTGGAGAAGTAAAAGTCTGATAGGCCGCAATGAGAGAGGGCCTTCCATGGCCGAGGCCTTGGGATGGACTGTACCCATGCTGGTGGGTTTGGGGACAATGAGATCTATAAAGAACACATCACTAACAGAGTCATTTCATAAGACAAAGACTGGATCTTTATTATAAAACCAATTCAAGAGGGAGAGTTTGTGGGGTTCAATTCATTAATTCATTCAATAAATATGTCATGAATGTTGATATTCTGCTCGATATCGTTCTTGGTGCTAGAGATTCAGCAGTGAAGGTAAGAAAGCCTACTGGTCAAGGAGACCAGGATTTGTTTTATATGGGGGAGTCAGGACAAACCTCTGATAAGTGATTATTTAAGCAGAAACTGGAAAAAAGTGTGGAAATCAGCCAGGACTCAGCCAACCCACCCACCTCCCCCCACCCCGGCCCCCACCATGGAATTTCATTCCACCGCCCATTCCCCTCCAGGCCATGGCCCACACAGCTCAACTTAGGACACTCCATACTTTGGGGTCAGAAAACAAAAACAGTCATTCACTATTAACTTCAAAAGCCACTGAACCAGATATAAAACAGAAAAGATTTGAAAGGAGATATGATCTGGCATGATCGTGTCTGCTGCCTTCCCTTCTGGTATCCAGATTTGATAACAATTCCTTGAGCTGGGATGGGCATGGGGATTTGAGAATGAAGCAAGGTCATAAGCAGGGAATACATTTATCTGAGTTTCCCAGACACGACTAGACAAGAATCATGTCTGGATGTATTTAGTTTTTAACTGGATGGGGCTCAAAACCAGAAATATAGCTAATCATTCTAATTATGAAAAATAAAGTTAGTTTTTGCCCACTCAAGCTTGCAAACATGAGAAGTTGTCCCTGATACACAAAACTAAGCCAGCCAATTCCATAGGGATTTACAAGACTGTATATGAACGACAAGGATGTCATCAGGCAGCCTGCAAGGTCCCTTGAAGCAAGCTCTGCCTTGTGCATGGAAATGTGGGCTTCGGAGCAATCCCCAAGCCTGGTTCAAATCCCAGATGTCCCATGACTGTATCGTGAGGCTTCTGCTCGCTCCAATTCAAAACTGCCAGAATTATATTTGGTTTTATGTTTTCTATGAGGATTAAGGTATTTGAAAATTTGTAAAATGTTAGAATTGAAGCTTCCATTAGATGTTGGTGCCCGCCAGGCCATGTTTCCCTTCCGGGGAAAGCCACTCCAAGTAGGGATTTTTGCTCCTATGGTCCTTGTCACACAGAGCCATGTGGATATACAGGGGCACAAGCCCAAGACAATGAGGATCTAAGCAGGACGTGAGGTGCCTTTGGATAAACCTGAGCAGTGCAGCGCATTCAGACTTCATTCCTTGTGTGACTGAGGCAGATGCAAACTCAAGATGCTTGACCTTCTTCTCAGTGTGTCCGAGCTACCATCCCGACCCTCCATGAAGCCTCTTCCTCCTGCTATCCCTGTTTTGGAAGACCTGAGACTTGGAGTGATGGTATAGCTCAGAAGTAGCCAGCACCCCATGTGGCTCTTTGTCCCCTTTGGGTCCTTTCAGTAAACCTTAATTTAGGCCTGTGTGTTCTCTTAAACTCAAAGAGCAGACGAATCTCCGTTTGCATCAGTCAAATAAATATAAGGTATAAGCCAACCAATAAAATACAAGTAGACCAACAATAAAATACAGAGCTTTTCTTGGGCAGATTACCATTAAAGCAATGGGCCCTTTGGGATGGAGAAGGGGGTGGTCTGTAGAAATGTGAGAAGTTATACACTCTGTCTTACAGCAGGTGGACACGGGCCCATCATGCGCCCCATGGGCCCCTCTGCAGCCCCTTCCCGGAAGCCCTCTCTCCTCGGAACCGGAAGTGGAGGTCTTGCGGGGCAGGAAGGCGGGGAGGAGCTGGGCGGATGGCAAGGTTGTGCTCCCTCCTGAGTCCCGGGCTTTTGCCTTCCTCTCATCATGGTCCGGGGGTGTCGTGGTCCGCCTAGGGGCCTTGGATTGGGTGACGGTTGCCATCTCTGAGAACATGTTTGAGGACTGAAGTAGCCATCTTGGAGACCCAGGGAAGGGATGGAAGGAGCAGCCCTGGCCCCCCAGCACGATCTTTCTTCCCGAGCTGACCGCAATGTGGAGAAGAGGCCAGCACGGCTTTCCTCACTCAGTGAGGTACAGCAACTGCGCTGTTGTACCTCACTCGACGCGTGTACACACAGGCATGACGTTTGGAGTAGGTTTAGTCACCTGCACATACTTACAAATTGTCCCGAGCTGTTGGGAGGTAGGTGGGTGGTGGATGTTTTGAGGACCACTCTTCTAGGCAGGTGAGCACTCCAGAAACAGCCCAGAAGGAGACAGTTTTAGGGGTGGAGGGGGCACCGCCAGCCCAGGTTGGAGAGGGAGCACGTGTTCTGACCAGAGAGGGACAGACAGCACTACCAGGCACCACCCAGCGAGGGGGACTCCTTTAATGGAGGTCAGTGTCTTCCAGAAACTCTCCGCTCTGCTCTCGTTCCTGACCTAAAGCACAGTTTTCTATTTGACTTTTGTCCACGGGTCTTCTGAACTATTCACTTTTAATCAGAGCCAATCTTCTTATCAGTCAAGTAGTTGAAAAAACTTCCCCAGTGGAGAGGGACCAGACATTTGTGGAGAGCTGCCGCTTTGTGATGCTTCATGTTTACAAAGAGCTTTAGAGACAAGATAAGATCTTTTTCATGCTCTCTTTCCTTTTCTAATGAGAAAATGTTTCTTGCAATCAATGCACTCATCACTCAGTAATCCCAGGAGCCTGGGGCTGCAATATGTAGCTAGATTATTTTTTGGTTTTTTGTTTTGTTTTGGTCAATCATATACAAATTCTTTCACATTTGCTGGAAGAAGAGAGAGAAAGGATGATAAAGAGGGTCAAGACTACGTACATGTACGACTTTAGTGGGTTTTTCCCTCCTAAAAACGTGGTAGTTAGATGAAAGGAATGTTTGAAAGGATGTAGAAGATTCCGGCACTCAGTAGCAGCTTGCTGATTTCCTCCCAGGGCAGGCTCTGAGTCAGGCCCTTGGAACAGAACTGACCATGGAGCTACAGCCTAGCAACAGCTGAGAACAGGAGATAGAAGTTCATCAAAGACCACACAAACGAATGTGTAATTATGTTACAGAGTTTGGGAGCTGTGAACATGTCAGGTACAGATTGACCAACTCTCCAAGAGGAGGCACAAATGCTCTAAAGGGAAGACATGTGCAAATGTCCTGGGAGAGGATACAGCTCTGAGAAATCCTGGAGCAGAAAGAAGGCTAGGTCATCTTGAGAGCAGGGAGCAAGGGACAAAGAGAGATGAGGGGAAAGGTCAGAAGAAACCAGACCACATAAGGCACCAGCACTCACAGTACAAGTTTTTGTTTTTATTCTATAAGAAGTGAAAAGTGCAAAATGGTTAAAACCATGTAAAAATGAGTTGGGAGGTTGGGAGGGCGGGAGGTGGAGGACGTAATTGGATTTATATTTTAAGGTCAGCCTTGCTGCAGGAGAAAGGTGTGGAGCCTGGGGAATCTCTGGGGCAGGAAGGCTTGGAGAGAGCCCACTGCTCTGGAGTTGGTGCCTGAGCCTTGTTTGGAGAGGGGGTGATGGGGAGAAGGAGAAATGGAGCAGCCAACAGATGTGGGGGTGAAATTGGATGACCCAGCCATGGATAGATATGGGGAAGTTCCAGGGTGACTTCTGGGTTTTTAACTGCGCACAGAGCAGGAAATACCAGCTTTTTGGATTACTTTTATTTACATTTGTACCAATTTCCTAGAGCTGCCCTAATAAAATTATCACAAACTAGGTGACATGATGGAACAGAAATTTATTCTCTGATGGTTCTGGAGACCAAAAGTGTGAAATAAAGGTATCAGCAGGGTCAGGCTGTCTCTGAAGCCTCTACAGGAAGACCTGTCCCTTCCTCTTCTTGCTTCTGCTGTTGCCAACAATCCTCCATGCTCCTTGGTTTGAAGCTGCTTCGCTCCAGACTCTGCATCTGGGTTCATGTGGCCTTCCTGCAAAATGTGTTCCATCTCCATGTCTAAATCTCTCTCCCCTTTTCTTATTAGAACACCAGTCATTGGATTTAGGATCCACCCTAATCCAGTATGACCTCATCTTCACCTGGCTATATTTGCAGACACTCTTTCCAAATAAGGTGGACACTCACAGGTACCAGAGATTAGGACTTCAGTTATCTTTTGGGGGGACACAATTCAACCCACTACATCTTTCGATAACATTGTTGCCACCATGGATGTCGTATGTAAATATAAAATATGCCAGTATTTGCCCTGGATCCCTCATTATTATATTCTGACTTACAGATTTTATATACCATGGTCAATTTCAACAGCCCTACAAAGGAGTTCAGAATTGGTGAAATCCATATTATGAATCCATCTTACACCTTAATGGTTTCTCTATAATAAAAGACAATTCTCATTTTCCTGAAAGTTTCTTTGGTTGAAGCGTTCTATGGTTAATTTTACTGATGACTTTTATTTTTTTCCTAAGGAAATAGAGCAAAAGACTGTAACTCTCTTAAATCTGATCTCCAAGGATGATAGTCTTAGAATTTTATTAAGAATATCATGTGTGGGGAGGAGTCAAGATGGCGGAGAGGTAGCAGGCTGAGACTACTTCAGGTAGTGGAGATCAGCTAGATAGCTTATCTAAAGATTGCAAACACCTACAAATCCAACGGGAGATCGAAGAGAAGAAGAACAGCAATTCTAGAAACAGAAAATCAACCACTTTCTGAAAGGTAGGACTGGAGGAGAAGTGAATCCAAAGCGACGGGAAGATAGACCGTGGGGGGAGGGCCAGCTCCCAGCAAGCGGCGGAGCAACGGAGCACAAAATCGGGACTGTTAAAAGTCTGTTCCACTGAGGGACATCGCTCCAGAGGCTTAACCGGGGTGAAGCCCACGCGGGGTCAGCGTGGCCTCAGGTTCCGCAGGGTCACAGAAGGATCGGGGGTGTCTGAGTGTCGCACAGCTTACAGGTATTAGAACGGGGAAGCCAGCTACAGAGACAGAGCTGAGGAGTGAACTCTAAGCTTGGGGTTACCTTCAACCGGTCGCAGGCTCGGTCAGCTCGGAGCGCGGCCGGAGGCCAGGGTGACGGGAATAATTGGGCGCTGTTCTCTGAGGGTGCACTGAGGAGTGGGGCTCCGAGCTCTCGGCTCCTCCGGGCAGGAGACTGGGAGGCCGCCATCTTCATTCCCGTCCTCAGGAACTCTATGGAAAGCGCTAAGGGAACAAAAGCTCCCGAAAGCAAACCCGAGCGGATTACTCAGCCCGGCCGCTGGTAAGCGTGGTGCAACTCCGCCTGGGGCAAAGACACTTGAGAATCACCACAACAGGCCCCTCCCCCAGAAGACCAACAAACCCAGCCAGGACCAAGTTCACCTACCAAGGAGTGCAGTTTCAATACCAAGGACAGCTGCAGAATTCCAGAGGAGGAGAAAGCAAAGCACGGTACTCATGGCTTTCTCCCCATGATTCTTTAGCCTTGCAGTTAATTTAATTTTTTTTCTTTTTCAATTTATTTTTCTTCTTCTGCTAAATTTTTTTAACTTTTACCCTTTTCTTTTTTAACGTTTTTTAACTAGTTTATCTAATATATATATATATTTTTTTCCTTTTTATATTTTTTCTTTATTGG
>NW_019154146.1:8377666-8605366 GCF_002288905.1 Enhydra lutris kenyoni | reverse complement strand
ATTGGTTTTCTTTTTTTAATTGTTTCTTTTTTTTTTTTCTTTCTGAACCTTTTTATCCCCTTTCTACCCCCTCACGATTTGGGATCTCTTCTGATTTGGCTAAAGCATATTTTCCTGGGGTTGTTGCTACCCTTATAGTATTTTACTTGCTCCTTCATATACTCTTATCTGGACAAAATGACAAGGCGGAAAAATTCACCACAAAAAAAAAAGAACAAGAGGCAGTACCAAAGGCTAGGGACCTAATCAATACAGACATTGGTAATATGTCAGATCTAGAGTTCAGAATGACTATTCTCAAGGTTCTAGCCGGGCTCGAAAAAGGCATGGGAGATATTAGAGAAACCCTCTCGGGACATATAAAAGCCCTTTCTGGAGAAATAAAAGAACTAAAATCTAACCAAGCTGAAATCAAAAAAGCTATTAATGAGGTGCAATCAAAAATGGAGGCTCTCACTGCTAGGATAAATGAGGCAGAAGAAAGAATTAGCGATATAGAAGACCAAATGACAGAGAATAAAGAAGCTGAGCAAAAGAGGGACAAACAGCTACTGGACCACGAGGGGAGAATTCGAGAGATAAGTGACACCATAAGACGAAACAACATTAGAATAATTGGGATTCCAGAAGAAGAAGAAAGAGAGAGGGGAGCAGAAGGTATATTGGAGAGGATTATTGGAGAGAATTTCCCCAATATGGCAAAGGGAACAAGCATCAAAATCCAGGAGGTTCAGAGAACCCCCCTCAAAATCAATAAGAATAGGTCCACACCCCGTCACCTAATAGTCAAATTTACAAGTCTTAGTGACAAAGAGAAGATCCTGAAAGTAGCCCGGGAAAAGAAGTCTGGAACATACAATGGTAAAAATATTAGATTGGCAGCAAACTTATCCACAGAGACCTGGCAGGCCAGAAAAAGCTGGCATGATATATTCAGAGCACTAAATGAGAAAAACATGCAGCCAAGAATACTATATCCAGCTAGGCTATCATTGAAAATAGAAGGAGAGATTAAAAGCTTCCAGGACAAACAAAAACTGAAAGAATTTGCAAACACCAAACCAGCTCTACAGGAAATATTGAAAGGGGTCCTCTAAGCAAAGAGAGACCCTAAAAGTAGTAGATCAGAAAGGAACAGAAACAATATACAATAACAGTCACCTTACAGGCAATACAATGGCACTAAATTCATATCTCTCAATACTTACCCTGAATGTGAATGGGCTAAATGCCCCAATCAAAAGACACAGGGTATCAGAATGGATAAAAAAACAAAACCCATCTATACGTTGCCTACAAGAAACTCATTTTAAACCCGAAGACACCTCCAGATTTAAAGTGAGGGGGTGGAAAAGAATTTACCATGCTAATGGACATCAGAAGAAAGCAGGAGTGGCAATCCTTATATCAGATCAATTAGATTTTAAGCCAAAGACTATAATAAGAGATGAGGAAGGACACTATATCATACTCAAAGGATCTGTCCAACAAGAAGATCTAATAATTTTAAATATCTATGCCCCTAACGTGGGAGCAGCCAACTATATAAACCAATTAATAACAAAATCAAAGAAACACATCAACAATAATACAATAATAGTAGGGGACTTTAACACTCCCCTCACTGAAATGGACAGATCATCCAAGCAAAAGATCAACAAGGAAATAAAGGCCTTAAATGACACACTGGACCAGATGGACATCACAGATATATTCAGAACATTTCATCCCAAAGCAACAGAATACACATTCTTCTCTAGTGCACATGGAACATTCTCCAGAATAGATCATATTCTCGGTCCTAAATCAGGTCTCAACTGTTATCAAAAGATTGGGATCATTCCCTGCATATTTTCAGACCACAATGCTCTGAAGCTAGAACTCAATCACAAGAGGAAATTTGGAAAGAACCCAAATACATGGAGACTAAACAGCATCCTTCTAAAGAAAGAATGGGTCAACCAGGAAATTAAAGAAGAATTGAAAAAATTAATGGAAACAAATGATAATGAAAACACAATGGTTCAAAATCTGTGGGACACAACAAAGGCAGTCCTGAGAGGAAAATATATAGTGGTTACAAGCCTTTCTCAAGAAACAAGAAAGGCCTCAGATGCACAACCTAACCCTACACCTAGAGGAGCTGGAGAAAGAACAGCAAAGAAAGCCTCAACCCAGCAGGAGAAGAGAAATCATAAAGATCAGAGCAGAAATCAATGAAATAGAAACAAACAAAAAAAAACAAAAGAACAAATCAACGGAACTAGGAGCTGGTTCTTTGAAAGAATTAATAAGATTGATAAACCCCTGGCCAGACTTATCAAAAAGAAAAGAGAAAGGACCCAAATAAATAAAATCATGAGTGAAAGAGAAGAGATCACAACTAACACCAAAGAAATACAGACAATTATAAGAACATACGATGAGCAACTCTACGCCAACAAATTTGACAATCTGGAAGAAATGGATGCATTCCTAGAGACATATAAACTACCTCAACTGAACCAGGAAGAAAGAGAAAGCCTGAACAGACCCATAACCAGTAAGGAGATTGAAACAGTCATCAAAAATCTCCAAACAAACAAAAGCCCAGGGCCAGACAGCTTCCCAGGGGAATTCTACCAAACATTTAAAGAAGAACTAATTCCTATTCTCCTGAAACTGTTCCAAAAAATAGAAATGGAAGGAAAACTTCCAAACTCATTTTATGAGGCCAGCATCACCTTGATCCCAAAACCAGACAAGGATCCCATCAAAAAAGAGAACTACAGACCAATATCCTTGATGAACACAGATGCGAAAATTCTCACCAAAATACTAGCCAATATGATTCAACAGTACATTAAAACAGTACATTAAAACAGTACATTGGGGCGCCTGGGTGGCTCAGCGGGTTAAAGCCTCTGCCTTCGGCTCAGGTCATGATCCTAGGGTCCTGGGATCGAGCCCCGCTTCGGGCTCTCTGCTCAGCGGGGAGCCTGCTTCCTCCTCTCTCTCTGCCTGTCTCCCTACCTACTTGTGATCTCTATCTGTCAAATGAATAAATGAAAAGAAAAATCTTTAAAAAAAAACAAAAAAACAAACAAAAAAAACCCCAGTACATTAAAAGGATTATCCACCACGACCAAGTGGGATTTATTCCAGGGCTGCAAGGTTGGTTCAACATCCGCAAATCAATCAATGTGATATAACACATTAATAAAAGAAAGAACAAGAACCATATGATACTCTCAATAGATGCTGAAAAAGCATTTGACAACGTACAGCATCCCTTCCTGATCAAAACTCTTCAAAGTGTAGGGATAGAGGGCACATACCTCAATATTATCAAAGCCATCTATGAAAAACCCACCGCAAATATCATTCTCAATGGAGAAAAACTGAAAGCTTTTCCGCTAAGGTCAGGAACACGGCAGGGATGTCTGTTATCACCACTGCTATTCAACATAGTACTAGATGTCCTAGCTTCAGCAATCAGACAACAAAAGGAAATTAAAGGCATCCAAATCAGCAAAGAAGAAGTCAAACTATCACTCTTCGCAGATGATATGATACTATATGTGGAAAACCCAAAAGACTCCACTCCAAAACTGCTAGAATTTGTACAGGAATTCAGTAAAGTGTCAGGATATAAAATCAATGCCCAGAAATCAGTTGCATTTCTCTACACCAACAACAAGACAGAAGAAAGAGAAATTAAGGAGTCCATCCCATTTACAATTGCACCCAAAACTATAAGATACCTAGGAATAAACCTAACCAAAGAGGCTAAGAATCTATACACAGAAAACTATAAAGTATTCATGAAAGAAATTGAGGAAGACACAAAGAAATGGAAAAATGTTCCATGCTCCTGGATTGGAAGAATAAATATTGTGAAAATGTCTATGCTACCTAAAGCAATCTACACATTTAATGCAATTCCTATCAAAGTAGCATCCATTTTTTTCAAAGAAATGGAACAAATAATCCTAAAATTTATATGGAACCAGAAAAGACCTCGAATAGCCAAAAGAATATTGAAAAAGAAAGCCAAAGTTGGTGGCATCACAATTCCGGACTTCAAGCTCTATTACAAAGCTGTCATCATCAAGACAGTATGGTACTGGCACAAAAACAGACACATAGATCAATGGAACAGAATAGAGAGCCCAGAAATAGACCCTCAACTCTATGGTCAACTCATCTTCGACAAAGCAGGAAAGAATGTCCAATGGAAAAAAGACAGCCTCTTCAATGAATGGTGTTGGGAAAATTGGACAGCCACATGCAGAAAAATGAAATTGGATCATTTCCTTACACCACACACGAAAATAGACTCCAAATGGATGAAGGACCTCAATGTGAGAAAGGAATCCATCAAAATCCTTGAGGAGAACACAGGCAGCAACCTCTTCGACCTCAGCCGCAGCAACATCTTCCTTGGAACATCGCCAAAGGCAAGGGAAGCAAGGGCAAAAATGAACTATTGGGATTTTATCAAGATCAAAAGCTTTTGCACAGCAAAGGAAACAGTTAACAAAACCAAAAGACAACTGACAGAATGGGAGAAGATATTTGCAAACGACATATCAGATAAAGGGCTAGTGTCCAAAATCTATAAAGAACTTAGCAAACTCAACACCCAAAGAACAAATAATCCAATCAAGAAATGGGCAGAAGACATGAACAGACATTTCTGCAAAGAATACATCCAGATGGCCAACAGACACATGAAAAAGTGCTCCATATCACTCGGCATCAGGGAAATACAAATCAAAACCACAATGAGATACCACCTCACACCAGTCAGAATGGCTAAAATTAACAAGTCAGGAAATAGATGCTGGCGAGGATGCGGAGAAAGGGGAACCCTCCTACACTGTTGGTGGGAATGCAAGCTGGTGCAGCCACTCTGGAAAACAGCATGGAGGTTCCTCAAAATGTTGAAAATAGAACTACCCTATGACCCAGCAATAGCACTGCTGGGTATTTACCCTAAAGATACAAACGTAGTGATCCAAAGGGGCACGTGCACCCTAATGTTTATAGCAGCAATGTCTACAATAGCCAAACTATGGAAAGAACCTAGATGTCCATCAACAGATGAATGGATAAAGAAGAAGTGGTATATATACACAATGGAATACTATGCAGCCATCAAAAGAAATGAAATCTTGCCATTTGCGACGATGTGGATGGAACTAGAGGGTATCACGCTTAGTGAAATAAGTCGATCGGAGAAAGACAACTATCATATGATCTCCCTGATATGAGGGAGAGGAGATGCAACATGGGGGGTTAAGGGGGTAGGAGAAGAGTAAATGAAACAAGATGGGATTGGGAGGGAGACAAACCATAAGTGACTCTCAATCTCACAAAACAAACTGAGGGTTGATGGGGGGAGGGGGGTTGGGAGAGGGAGGGTGGGGTTATGGACATTGGGGAGGGTATGTGCTATGGTGAGTGCTGTGAAGTGTGTAAACTTGACGATTCACAGACCTGTACCCCTGGGGATAAAAATATATTATATGTTTATAAAAAATAAAATAAAATAAATAAAATAAAAAATATCATGTGTGTATGGGACGCCTGGGTGGCTCAGTCGGTTACCGCCACCTTCGGCTCAGGTCATGACTTCAGGGTACTGGGATGGAGTTCCGTATCAGGCTCCTTGCTCGGCAGGGAGCCTGCTTCTCTCCATCTCTGCCTGCCACTCTGCCTGCTTGTGCACTCTCTCTCTCTGTCTCTGATAAATAAATAAAATCTTAAAAAATATATATATCATGTGTGTAAGGGTCTTATTGCTCTGAAAGAGGGCATCATGTGTCCAAATCCCCACCTTCTGGAAGAACTGACACACTTAAGCCATGCCATATTTGAGGTAGTTCTTTTAGTGAAGAATGCACACCCCCAAATGCATTTCTGTGAAAACATTGGCCTATGGTGAATATGGTGCCTTCACGGCAGAACCACTATAAGTTTTAGAAAGTCAAAGCATTGTGGCGAACCTCAAATTGTTGCAAATACTCATATATTTTTCTGTGCTCATGTATATTACTTTCCCAAAAACAATGACCTTGAAAAATGATCCAATTTATTTTCCTAAGTCCTCAGGAGAAAATGAATGGATTATTATAATTTCCCAGTCCTATAAACATGCACATTTTATATGTTTATATACCCAGAATATGCTTTTCAAGTTTAAGCATAGAATTTTTTACCTTTGTTACTTGGCCTGTTCCATTTATTATAGTCTACATTGCTGTCAGGATTATATCAACAGGCCTTCAATTTGCTCTGCCAAGATCCATACATAGATGTAGTTCAGCCTGTAGAGAGACCAGTCCATGCTACTGTTGGCTGTGGTAAGTAAACCTTCCATGCCCCACTGAGATCCCTACCTGCTAGCATTTGGTTTCCTTGATCTTCTCAATATACCTCTGGGTCCCATAGTCTCAGGATCTTGAATATTGACCCCTATTTCAGTTATAGCAATAAACATTTAAACCCAAATTCCTTAAATACCTCTAACCTTGATAACTAAACCCATAGGTGAGCTCCACACCATTCTTTTTTTTTTCAGCTTTATTGAGATATAATTGGTATATAAGATTATATAAGTTGAAATGATGATTTGATATACATATATATTACAAAATAATTACAATAAGTTGAGTTAATATGTCATCAATTCACATAATTACCTTTTTTTATTATGATGGTGATGAGAACATTCAAGATTTACTCTTAGCAACTTGCAAGTATAACTATAATCAACATGATCCCCAGAATTTAATCATCTTATAACTGGAGGTTCATACCCTTTGACCAGCACCTCACTTCCCCAGCCCTCAGTACCTGGCAGCCACCATTCTACTGCTCCTATGAGTTTGGCTCTTTACTATTCCTCATGTAAGTGAAATCAAACACTACTTTTCTTTCCCTGTCTGACTTACTTTACTTTAATTACTTTACTTAGCACAATGCCTTCAAGGTTTATCCATGTTGTTGCAAATGGCAGGATTTCTTTCTTTCTCATGGCCAAATAATACTTATTATATTCATATTCTTGCATTATATTTATCTTCCCACTTTCGTTCTTCTGCTGTGAATATCCAATTTTCCTAACACCATTTATTTAAGAGACAACCCTTTCCCCACTGAGTATTTTGGCTTCCTTATCAAATATTAGTTGACACTGTATGCATAGGTTTATTTCTGGTTGCATGGGTCTATGCATCTGTTTTTATGCCAGCACCAGTATATTTTGATTATCATACCATACCATTTGTAAAATAGTTTGAAATCAGGAAATGTAATGCCTCCAGGTTTGTTTTTTCTCAGGCTTGTTTTGGCTATTCAGAGTCTTCTGTGGTTCTATATGAATTTTGGGATTTTTCTATTTCTGTGAAAAGTTTCACTGGAATTTTTTTTAATTTTTTATTTCTTTTCAGTGTAACAGTATTCATTGTTTTTGCACCACACCCAGTGCTCCATGCAATCCGTGCCCTCTCTAATACCCACCACCTGGTTCCCCCAACCTCCCACCCCCTGCTCCTTCAAAACCCTCAGATTGTTTTTCAGAGTCCATAGTCTCTCATGGGTCACCTCCCCTTCCACTTTCCTTCAACTCCCTTCTCCTCTCCATCTCCCCTTGTCCTCCATGCTATTTGTTATGCTCCACAAATAAGTGAAACCATATGATAATTGACTCTCTCTGCTTGACTTATTTCACTCAGCATAATCTCTTCCAGTCCCGTCCATGTTGCTACAAAAGTTGGGTATTCATCCTTTCTGATGGAGGCATAATACTCCATCGTGTATATGGACCACATCTTCCTTATCCATTTGTCCGTTGAAGGGCATCTTGGTTCTTTCCACAGTTTGGCGACTGTGGCCATTGCTGCTATAAACATTGGGGTACAGATGGCCCTTCTTTTCACTATGTCTGTATCTTTGGGGTAAATACCCAGTAGTGCAATTGCAGGGTCATAGGGAAGCTCTATTTTTAATTTCCTGAGGAATCTCCACACTGTTTTCCAAAGTGGCTGCACCAACTTGCATTCCCACCAACAGTGTAAGAGGGTTCCCCTTTCTCCACATCCCCTCCAACACATGTTGTTTCCTGTCTTGCTAATTTTGGCCATTCTAAGTGGTGTAAGGTGGTATCTCAATGTGGTTTTAATTTGAATCTCCCTGATGGCTAGTGATGATGAACATTTTTTCATGTGTCTGATAGCCGTTTGTATGTCTTCATTGGAGAAGTGTCTGTTCATATCTTCTGTCCAGTTTTTTATATGATTGTTTTGTGTGTGTTGAGTTTGAGGAGTTCTTTATAGATCCTGGATATCAACCTTTTGTCTGTACTGTCATTTGCAAATGTCTTCTCCCATTCCGTGGGTTGCCTCTTTGTTTTCTTGACTGTTTCCTTTGCTGTGCAGAAGCTTTTGATCTTGATGAAGTCCCAAAAATTCATTTTCACTTTTGCTTCCTTTGCCTTTGGAAACATATCCAGCATCCGTTCCTGATTAAAACGCTTCAAAGTATAGGGATAGAGGGAACATTCCTGAACTTCATAAAATCTATCTATGAAAGACCCACAGCAAATATCATCCTCAATGGGAAAAAGCTTGCAGCCTTCCCGTTGAGATCAGGAATATGACAAGGATGCCCACTCTCACCACTCTTGTTCAACATAGTATTAGAAGTCCTAGCAACAGCAATCAGACAACAAAGAGAAATAAAAGATATCCAAATTGGCAATGAAGAAGTCAAACTCTCTCTCTTCACAGATGACATAAAACTTTATATGCAAAACCCAAAAGACTCCACCCCCAAACTACTAGAACTCATACAACAATTCAGCAACGTGGCAGGATACAAAGTCAGTGTACAGAAATCAGTGGCTTTCTTATACACGAACAATGAAAATACAGAAAGGGAAATTAGAGAATCGGTTCCATTTACTATAGCACCAAGAACCATAAGATACCTGGGAATAAACCTAACCAAAGAGGTAAAGGAACTGTACTCGAGGAACTACAGAACCCTCATGAAAAAAATTGAAGAAGACACAAAAATATGGAAGACCATTCCATGCTCTTGGATCGGAAGAATAAACATTGTTAAAATGTCTATACTGCCTAGAGCAATCTATACTTTTAATGCCATTCCAATCAAAATACCACCGGTATTTTTCAAAGAGCTGGAGCAAATAATCCAAAAATTTGTATGGAATCAGAAGAGACCCCGAATCGCTAAGGAAATGTTGAAAAACAAAAATAAAACTGGGGGCATCACGTTACCTGATTTCAAGCTTTAATACAAAGCTGTGATCACCAAGACAGCATGGTACTGGCATAAAAACAGACACATAGACCAGTGGAACAGAGTAGAGAGCCCAGATATGGACCCTCAACTCTATGGTCAAATAATCTTCGACAAAACAGGAAAAAATATACAGTGGATAAAAGACAGTCTCTTCAATAAATGGTGCTGGGAAAACTGGACAGCTATATGTAGAAGAATGAAACTCGACCATTCTCTTACACCATACACAAAGATAAACTCAAAATGGATAAAAGACCTCAACGTGAGACAGGAATCCATCAGAATCCTAGAGAACATAGGCAGTAACCTCTTCAATATCAGTCACTGGAATTTTAATAGGGATTGCATTGAAACTATAAATTGATTTAGGTAATATGGATACTTTAACATTAACTTCTCTGATCCATGAACATGGGATATATTTCCATTTATTTTTATCTTTTTGCATTTCTTTCATCAATGTATTATAATTTTCAGTATACAGATCTTTCACTTTGTTGTTTAAATATATTCCTAAGAATGTTATTGTTTCTTATATCATTGTAAACATGATTGTTTTCTTTCTTCTTCAGACAGTTCATTGTTACTGTGTAGAAATGCTTTTTATATGTTGGTTTGAATCCTGGAAATTTACTGAATTTGTTTGTTAGTTCCAACAGTTTTTTTGGTGGAAACTTTAGGATTTTTCTTTCTGTAAGATTGTATCATTTGTAAATAAAGGCAGCTTTACTTCTTCCTTTCCAATTTGGATGACTTTTCCTTCTTCCTATGTCTAATTGCTCTAGTTAAGACTGCCAGTACTATGTTGAATAGAGATGACAAAAGAGGGCTCCCTCATCTTGTTCCTGATCTTAGAGGAAAAACTTTCAGTTTTTCATCATAGAATGTGATGTTCGCTGTGGGCTTATCATATATGACCTTGATTATGTTTTGTTTTTTTTTAGGATTGTATTATTATTTTTTATTTTATCTTTTATTATTTTTTTATTATGTTATGTTAGTCAACATGCAGTACATCATTAGTTTTTGGTGTTGTGTTCCATGATTCACTGTTTGCATATAACAGCCAGTACTCCATGCAATATGTGCCCTCCTTAATACCCATCACCAGGCTCAGCATCCCCCACCCCATCCCTTCTAAAACCCTCAGTTTGTTTCCCAGAGTTCATGCTTCATCACCCACTCCAATTCCCCCCTTCATTTTTCCCTTCCTTCTCCTAATGTCCTCCATGCTATTCCTTATGTTCCACAATTAAGTGAAACCATAGGATAATTGACATTCTCTGCTTGACTTATTTCACTTAGCATAATCTCCTCCAGTCCTATTCGTGTTGATACTAAAGTTGGGTATTCATCCTTTTTGATGGCTGAGTAATACTCCATTGTGTATAGGGACCACATCTTCTTTATCCATTCATCTGTTGAGGGGCATCTTGGCTCTTTCCACAGTTTGGTTATTGTGGACATTGCTGCTATTAACATTGGGGTGCAGATGGCCCTTCTTTTCATTATATCTGTATTTTTGGGGTAAATACCTAGTAGTTCAATTGCTGGGTCATAGGGTAGCTCTATTTTTAATTTTTTGAGGAATCTCCACGCTGTTTTCCAAAGTGACTGTACCAACTTGCATTCCCACCAACAGTGTAAGAGGGTTCCCCTTTCCATACAACCTCTCCAACATGGGTTGTTTCTTGTCTTGTTCACTTTTGCTATTCTAACTGGTGTAAGGTGGTATCGCAATGTGGTTTTGATTTGAATTTCCCTAATGGCTGATGATGACGAATTTTTTCATGTGTCTGTTAGCCATCTGTATATTCTTTCTATATCTACTTTGTTGAGGATTTTTATCATGAAAAGATGTTGAATTATCCAATGTTTTTTCTGCATCTATTGAGTTAATCATATGATTTTTATCTTTCTTTCTGTGAATGTTGTCTATTCCATTTATTGCTTTGCATATGTGAACCATCCTTGCTTCCCATGGATAAATCCCACCTGATCATGGTATGTTATTTTTTTAATGTACAGTTGCATTTAGTTTGCTAGTATTTTGTTGAGGACTTTTGCATCTATCAATATTCATCAGGGATGTTGGCCTGGAATTTTCTTTTCTTGTAGAGTCCTTACTTGGTCTTGATATCAGGGTAATGCTAGTTTTATAAAATGAGTTTGAAACTGTTCCCTTCTCTTCAGTTTTTTGGAAGAGTTTGAGAAGAATGATATTGATTCTTCTTTAAAGGTTTGGGGGAATTCACCCATGAAGCCATCTGGTCTTGGAGCGCCTTTTGGCTGGAAGTTTTTGATTACTATTTCAATCTCCTATTTATTATTGATCTGTATAGATTTTTTCATTTTTAATGATTCATTCTTGGTAGGTTTTATGCTTCTATAAATTTATCCATTTCTTTAGGCTTTCCAATTTGTTGTTGTGTAATTGTCAATAGTGGTCTCTTATGGTCTTTTGTATTTCTGTGATAATCAGTTTAATGTCTCCTCTTTCCATCTATAATTTTATTTCATTGAGTCCTCTCTCTTTTTTTCTGATAAGTCTAGCTAAAGTTAGTCAATTTTGTTTCAATTTTGTTTCTCTTTTCAAAAAACTAACTCTTAGTTGTATTGGTCTAAACCATTCTTGAAGACTGATTCCAGCCAAGATAGAGAGTTAAATGGAACAGGGCTTCAATTCAGTAGGGGCCTGGGATATTCATTTATTCAGTCTGCCACCATGTGTTGAGCATTTATTATATGTCAAACACTCTGCAGTAAACTACATACAGATGAAAAGGCAGGTGCTTCCCTCAAGGAGCTCACAGTCTGGCATGAAGGAGAGAGCACATAGTAGGCCATTTGTTAGAGTAGCAATTGCTTTATGGTGATGATTGGTAAAGAATGTGCTGTTATTCAGATTCTGATAATTCAAACTGAACCAGATTGCCCTGTTTCCCTGGTCCTCTGGCTGGTGAATAGCCCCATCCTATTGAAATCAATGGTTATACTAGGCATTTTCCCTTTGGCCTTCTGACTTCCTGTCCATCTTGTTCTGTGCCAGATTCTATGGACAGCTTCAACATCATCCCTTACTCTCGGTTTACAGTGGCATTTACAAGAAACAACTCAGGAGATAGGAAGAGTTGTGTCACTGAGTGTTGGTAGCTTCCCCCAAAGACTGTAGCTCCCTTCACATGACCCTCAGGAATCCATGGATTCTGCCCTTTCCCCATTAGGCTCGGGGAGAAAGTCTCCTTGCTGTAGTTTGTGTAGTTGTGCTTCATTTTTCCATGTTCATTTTTTAAGCTTTTTCATACTTTTGCAAATAGTCACAGTATTAAAATTTCCTTAATTATCCCCATTTAGTGTGCCATCTTTTCCCCCTAAGATGCTTGAAGTCTGCTTTGCCTTTGAACTTGGTGCTGAAAGACATGGGCTGTCAGGGCATTTCTAAGGGATATGATAGGTTGATATTCAAGTATCAAAGTTTGCAAATGACCTACTTTCTTCTATAAGTTAGAATGGATTCAAATATATGCCTATGATAGCATCACTTTCCCTGGCATTATTCTACACTTTCTCATGCAAGAGTGAAGGTGGAACCACAGCAATCAGCAAGGACTTTCTCATAAAGGTGACACCATGGGAGCATTATCTTGTGTTCCCTCAAAGCTCTCCCCAGAATGGATCCCCCAGTCCTGGTTACCCTTTCTGGAGGATGCCCTGTGCAGCCATGCCTGGATCAATGAGCTCCTTCCTCAGTACATTTCATGGAATGAATGACTAAATGTCCAAACTCGAGTGTTGGAGCACAGCCTCTGTCCCACCTAGAGCCCACAAGCATGCCTTCCTCACCTCTAGTCCTTGTTGCATTAACATTCTTACTTCACCAACACATCTGCCTTCCTTTTTTACCTTTTCAGAAGACAGTAAGGGACACCAAGAAAGTTTACAGAAACTGTGTAACTGAACACACCCTGGGGAATTCCTTTGCAACTACTACTGTGTTGGGGTGGGTTTCCATCACAGGCTTTGCCTGGAATGTTAGATTCACACTGAAGGACTCCAATAAAAGAAACCATCTGGTGCTATGAAGTCGTTTTTGGAACCACCATAATATGTTTCAGTTGATTGGCAGGTAAAGAATGCTGAATTATGAACTCAAATAAAAAAGAAAGCACAGAAGCAGAAGAGGAAGGAGTAGAGCAAACAACTCAGCCATGTAGGCAAATAAACGGTCCCGAGGAGCCCATCTGCTGCCAATGGGGTAATGTTTCTCTGTGAATTCCACTCTCACCACAGATCACAGTAAAGAAAGAGACGGTCACAGTCTGGAGGCGGAGACATAGCTCTTTATTCCATGTAAGTCACAAAATGGAAAGCTAAGAGATCAATTTACAAATGGGTTTGGGGAAGGGGTGGGTAAGAGTGGTCAGTTTGATTCAAAGGTTTAGGAGCCAATTCTTTCTTCATCGTCCATTTCCTTTTTGTGGGAAATCTGTTTCTACAAAAGACTGCTGTCCTGATTTATGTAACAGAAAATGGAGTTTAATGTAAAAGCTTATAATTGTACAGTCAGATCCATAATCACTCATTAACACGAGATCTGTGAAGATACATAGCCACTAAATAACTCCTTGAAATTTTTAAAGCATGAATTATAACTGTATTTTTAAAGGCCTCTTTTAGGGGTGCCTGGGTGATTCAGTCAGTTAAGTGTCGGGCTCTTGATTTAGACCCAGGTCATGATCTTGGGGTCGTGAGATTGAGCCCTACGTGGGACTCTGAACAGAGAGTCTGCTTGAGAGTCTCTCTCTTCCTCTCCCTCTCTCCCTCTCCCCACCCTTGTGCACTTTCTCTCTAAATAAATAAATAAAATCTTTTTATTTTAAAGGCCTCTTTTAGCATCTGATGACCATATCTGGTACCTAACTTATACTGGACCACCCAGGATAAAGGGACTTAAAGTGAATAAAGAATCCATAAAAGACATATGAAGAGAATGGGAAACACACCAAGTACTTAAACACCTAATACAGAGGAGATTACTTTATACATTCTGGAAGGTTATGTCATAAAGGAGTGTTCTTCAGTTAGAAACAAATAAAAAGCAATAGAGCTCTTCCTGTAAATAAAATCTTGCACATGCCACATGTCAAACTGACCAAGCTCCTCCTGTTGACTCCCAGATGGGCCTCAGGTCTAGCACTCGCACACACTGTTCCTCTGAGGTCCCTCCTTGGAACTCGGGCACTCTAAAGGAAACCATTTGCAAACCTCTAGACACATCTGCTCAGCTGTTCTCCATGTGCATTCAAAACAGTCCAAGAGTAAATGGATTTGAAATGTAGGAGTAGGAATGTCAGATAAAATAAAGGAACTTTAAAACATTGCACAGAAGCCCCCAAACAGAATTCTAGTGGTTTCTAACTGTTGATAAAAGGAAATACAAAATCTCCTCCTTTCAGGCCACCCAGAGCTAAGCATTCTGCCTGACCTGGCACGCTGAGATCAGGATCTGGCCTCAATTTCTCTCTTCAACCTAACCTTCCATGGCTGGCCCATCTTCTCCATGAAGCATGCTAGAATCCTGCGCTGTTTTGTCCCATCCACCTGCAGCATCTGCAATGGAGTGAATCTGAATAAAGATATGCCACGAGAGTCAAAGTGGATTTTGAAGCCACAATATGAATAAAGAATGTAAATATCACATTAATAATTTTTATATTAATTGCATCCTGTTTTTGACATGTTATATTGGGTTAAGCCAAATATATTATTAAAATTAATTTTCCCATTTCTTCTTTTTAAAAATGTGGCTGCTAGAAAATGAACATTACCTAAGTTGCCTGTACTTTGTCTAGCACTATACTTCTATTAACATGGCTCTAGCCATGTCATCAAGTCAAATAACAACAGTAGCTAGCTGGTAACCTGGGTGGTCCCTCTGGGGCATCCACGGGCAGTGATGGGGACCGTGGAGTATGTGCCTACAGCTAGGCAGGAGCAGAGGCTCAATTGTCCCTAGCTCTCCTAAGCTTATTTATTTTTTAATTGAAGTACAGCTGAAATATCACCTCAGTCTTTAAAGAAATATTGGAAATTGGGTTATAAATGTGTGTGGGAGTAAGTGAGCATGAGTGTGCATGAATTTTCGGGATTTTTAAATGTTGGCAACTCTTCCATGATTTTAAAAGCTAATGTAGCACAACACTGTTCAAGTCAAACACAACGTGTCATGAGGCAGACCTGGCCCACAGGCAACCAGGGCGTGTGCACCCTTCACTCTCTCCTGTGCTCACTGAACAGGCTGCCTCCTCCTCCCCATGCTCCACACCTCACGTGTGGCACCTACAGATGACTGTGCAGTGACCAAACAAGTAATGGGCTCTGGAATTTTCTTGTCTGGAGGTTCTTAAATGAGAACAATCTCTCTTCTAGGGTCTGTGTTGTTGTCCTGCCCTGAAGGGAGAATGAAGGACCAGCTACTTTACCTCAGAGGACCCCCTCATGCGAACAAACATTTCCACAAAATGTCAGGTTCTTACTGCCAAAAGTATTTACTGAAGGTTTCTTCTGTGCTGGGGCTGAAAGGTGAAGAAGAAAAGGAGGAAGAGGAGGAAGGAGGGCAGGGAGGGTGAGAAGGAGACAAGAAGGAGAAGAAGAAAGGAAAGGACAAGAAGAAGAAGGAGAAAGAGGAGAGGAGGAGGAGGAGGAGGAGATGGGAAGAAGAAGGGAGAGGAGAAGAAGGAGAAGGAAGGAGGGGACGGAAACAGGGAAGGGGAGGAGGAAAGTGGGGGGGGGGGGGAGGAAATGAAGCCAAAACTGAAATATTGGAATGTAGTTCTTAAATGAGGCTTGAATTCTAACCTGGAGCCACAGAGCCAGGTGGGCTTTGAATCTTCTCTCTTCCCTACTCCTGGTTGCCCAGGTTGCAGGCTGCACCAGGGGGAGGTGACTTAGTGTCCCATTCTGTAAGCAACCAGACTGGGACCAGATTGTTGCTGTGCTGGCCCCGAGTCCAGGCTCCTCAGGTACCCTGCAGAGTGGAGCATGCTGCCCAACCTGGCATCCTGAGTCATCAGCTGTGAGTGAGAAGAGGAGCGACTGCAAAACCATATACTTGCCAACACTCTATCTTTTAACGTGTTCAACATATTAGAAATACTAGAGGTTTAAATTCTTCACACAGCTTTTTAAAATCTGCTGATTTGCAATGGACTGGCTTGAGTTTTAACCCTGGGAGTAAACATCCTTCTCTGTGCCCTCCAGGAACGGCCTTACAAACTTACAGTCCATGACAGGAGGCACTCATACAGAAATAAAGGTGCCTGTCACAGGCTGACGGGTGACCTGCTGGGTCCCTGCGTTTCTGTCCTGTGTGAACCTAAACAATTACAACATTTGGAAAATTTTTCGTTTTTCAAATAACAATGATAAGCATTAATTAAAAATCCTAAGTACTTTATGTCACCATGTTGGAAGCCAGCAAAAGTGACCACTGTGAAAACAAGGAGGAAAATAAGAAGATGTGCCCCAAAGAGAAGGAGTTAAAAATTGACTCTTCTCTAGAAGAAAATGAAATCCAGGAACTCAGAACAGAAGTTCTGAGAAATTAGTACATTTGGGAAGGTTTGATTTTCCAGACCTTGATGAATCCACCTTGGGTTCTGCATTTGCTCAGCTTCTCTCAAAATCTTGGGTGGATCTTAGCAACATGTTTACAGAATCACATGTTTTTAGTAATATGCGAGCGTGTGAAGATATTTTGACTGCTCATGGCCAAGACTGTTGTCCTCCCGCACTTCTACCTCCCCCATCACATTTCCCCAATGTGAAGCAGCACTGGAGAGTCTGGGGGCATTTTGGGGATCTGCCCAAAGGGAATTTGAATTAGAGATATATGTATATAATAACCTCACAGTCTTTCCCATGAATGGTTAGGTCCTGGCCAGCTGTCCAGATACAGGAATGGCTCCTAGGAATTCTCTGCCTATGTGTCTGCTGACTTACTTAGGTCAGACACAGAGGTATAGGGACACAGGAATTATTGCAATGTGAACATGTTGTCCAGTACGTGACCTGGGATACAGGTGGTAGGTGAAAGGGAAACAAAGTTTGACATGTACAGAATCAGAAGTTACCCCATAGAAAGTTCTGCAACATCAGGCATGGAAATTGTAAGCCAAGGAGTTATTTCTCACCAATGCTTACTCAAAATTAAAGTTTTCCCCTACTGGGAATATATTCCACAATGCAGTGTATGGAATTAGAAATGGTGATGTAGCTTTGTTCTTCTTTGAAGTGACTCTTGCAAAAATAGAATTTATCAGAACGCCTATGTTTGGAGTATAGTAGGATTCCAAAAAAGTTGAGCGTGTTCATAGCAGCTCCTGATAGAAGGAAAATTGATAGAGATTTTCTCACATTTGGTAACGATTCTAAAACTTTACACATCATCAAAAAAGAGTTGAGAGGTGCCTGGGTGGCTCAGTGGGTTAAAGCCTCTGCCTTCAGCTCAGGTCATGATCCCAGGGTCCTGGGATCAAGCCCCTGCATCGGGTTCTCTGCTCAGCAGGGAGCCTGCTTTCTCTCCTCTCTCTGCCTGCCTCTCTGCCTACTTGTTATCTCTGTCTGTCAAATAAATAAATAAAAATCTTTTTAAAAAGAGATTAAAAAAAAGAGTTGAAAAGCTAATGGAAATTTTTCTGAACTATCATTGTAAATCCATCATGCTCAAGACAAGACTGAAGTAGCTTTTTGTTTTTCTCTATAGAAAATATTATAAAAATTGTTGCTAAATGAGGAGATGTTTGGACTATCCACCCAAAGATCATTACAGTTAGGCAGATAATTACTAAAAATAGTGTGATAGTTTCTAGATCTGATGTTCTATATTAGACAGCTTTTAAAAATTGTTACTATATTGTGGCTTTTTTCTTTTTCTCATTCTAACTTAATCATTTAATTTTTATGTACCTAATTTTGTGTTAAAATTTTATATTCTTTTTCTTAAAGAGGACCACTCCCAAACTGTACAGTCTCCAAGCCCCACAAAACCAGATCCACCCCTGCCCTTGGGTGAAAGAAGAGAATGACATTCAGAAGAAATATGAAACACACATTTTCCTACTGACAAAGGAGAAAAAATTTTTTTTAAAAATCTTAACAACAGCATAACTTGGAGAAGGAAAATCTGAAAATGGCCAAAATTCTGCAAAGAAAAATGAATACTTTCGCCCATAGATCTGCATCCTCATTGCTCAGCAATTTCCCCTCTTGCGTGGATAGCATCCCCGGGGCACAGCCTGGATGACAGGCACTAAACAGACTTCCAGTCGATGTCAACTACGTATCTGAATTTAAAACCTGCCTTCTCCCTCTGCAAGACTTCAGCTTGGCCCCTAGAGCTGCAGGCCAGAGAATGAAATCCAGCCTCTACCTTGAAGTTCTCAAAGAAGACTCACTCCCCACAGGCTGATGCCGTCCCCCATGAACAAATGGGGAGCAACAGACCTAGCGTCTGAGGGCCTTGTGTTTTGTGTCTCTTTTTCCTCAACAGGGATTGTCCTGAGCCTTTGATATTCCTTTCTATTGCTGGTTGGGCAGGGACTGTCCAGGTTAAACACAAAGCATCCCTTCCAGCCCTGGTCGTATTGGTAACATACCTGATCTACCGCAAGCAGAGACTGAAACGGTTTCCTGGACCAGGCCGTCTAACTCACTATGGTCCTGACTTGAACTTGGTCTGTTTTGCTAACTCTCGACTGTGGCTTGAACACCACCTTCCGATCTCTCTTCTGTCTTGTCAACTCTGCCAGTTCCATTCTTGGCTTGGGAACCCTGGTTTTGCGGAGCTGAGCTTGCCCTCAAGTCCCTTCTCCACCCAGAGGCGAGATCATGGGGCCCTAAAGAGGCTCCGCCCTTTTCACAGAATCTCCTGGGGCTCTGACTTCTCTGTGTGCCTTTGTCCCCACTCATGCTGGAGTCCCAGATGTAATCTCCCAGTCACGGACTTTCTGCTCAGTCTCTCATTCTTCCTGCTCGGCCTGCTTGATTCTTTTTATTTGTTTATTTATTTATTTATTTATTTATGAGCAGAGGGAGAGGGAAAGAGAGAGAGAATCCCAATAGACTCCCTACTGAGGGCAGAGCCCGACGTGGGGGCTGATCTCATAACCCTGAGGTCATGACCTGAGCCAAAATCAAGAGTTGGATGCCTCACTGATTGAGCCACCAAGACACCCCTCTGCCTGCTTGATTCTGAATGTTGATTTTTGGCTCCATATCTGCAGCCCCATCTTTCTTTCCTCCATGCTAGGCCAGCTCCCAGAGCCCAAGCCAAAGCCAGATCCCTGGAGACACACCACCAAGGAAAGCAATTTGGACACATGCAGTTCAGTTTCGATTTTTCCCTTGGTCCAAACATTCTTGTTGCCCTCGATGAGCACATCCAGTCTCTGCAGAATTTCCCTGGCTCACTTGCTCCAAGAGTAGTATGAAGATAGGGTTTTCTGACTAAGTTTTTCAGAATAGAAGAGTTAAGAGTCGCCCGACCCAACACTCGGGCTTGGGCTGAGGCTGTGGCATCATCAGTATCCTGCAGAACCCAGCATAGGTAAGCCCTAGGTCCACCCAGCTAGGCTCCTTCCTGGTCTAGAAACTGACCAACTTTCCAGGACCAAGAATGCCAAGTGAAAAAACTGGAAGAGATTATTCACTCTGCAGGCCTCACTGTCTGATTTAATTTTTGTTTCAGAATATCTGTGTGAAGGTCAAGCATGAGAAAGTGATCCCACACATGGGTCCTTCCATCTTTCTTCACTTCTAGGTGGTGATGTGGTTTTTTTGGTCTTTCAGAATGAGAAAGAACAAATGGCTAGTACATTAAATAAAACTTTCCAAACAGTTTATGTTTACAACAAATTTAATCCAAATACTTTGATATAAAACAACGCGTACAGGGGACGCCTGGGTGGCTCAGTTGGTTAAGCAGCTGCCTTCAGCTCAGGTCATGATCCCAGCATCCTGGGATCGAGTCCCACGTCGGGCTCCTTGCTCGGCAGGGAGCCTGCTTCTACCTCTGCCTCTGCCTGCCATTCTGTCTGCCTGTGCTCACTCTCTCTCCCTCTCTCTCTGACAAATAAATAAATAAAATCTTTTAAAAAAACAAACAAACAAACAAAAAAAAAACAACGCGTACAGAAAAAAAATTTTTTTTGACAACAAGATGAGGGTGATTTCCTAGACATAACATTTTTTCATTATAGAAATGTTCTTCAATGTTTCATCAAACCTTAACGCTGTGTCAGCAGATCTTGCAACATCATAAGAGCAACTTGAAGTGCCCATCAGGCACCATATCTCAGAAATTAGGTTCAAAAGCTGATAAAAGAATTCCAACTTCAAGTGGTGAAATACCCAAATTCTCCAGGCTGTGTGGAGCATGTGTGTCCTCCAGAGGCTTCAAATTTAAAAGTCATATGATGTTGATCATGACATGTAATGATTTGGACGTCGTCCTTTGCTCTGTTACTAACTCATTTTAGATTGATTGTACTTTCATTACTCTAAGTCCTTCTCGAATGGATGCCAACCATGTCTAATGCCCCTCCCAGACAGAGGAGGGCTCTGAGGTCCTGGAGCTCTTGGGGATATGATGTGTCCAAACCAGCCCTGAGCACAGGGTGCTTGTGGGGGATGGGAAGCACACTTGATCACTGGGTGCGGTGAGGGGAGCCAATGGCAGCAGATAACCAATACAAATGCTACTTAGAAAATGCACTTAAAATAACTGGGATGATGTGATCAGGAGCGTTATTACTGTCAATTGGGTACCAGGGAAACTCTACTATAAAAATACGATATTAGAAGGAAATGCAATTTATTTCATACTAACAGGTGGAGAAGGTTAGAAAAGACGTTTATTTGAAAAGTGCTTGTGAATTATTTACGTCTCAAAATGATGTCTTTTACCCCTTGCTTAGAGCCCCCTCCCACATTCCTCAGTTGTTCTCTCACTGCCTCCCACCTGGAAGCTGATCTTCTGCCTTCCTCGTTGGAGCAGTGACTCAGTGGAACCATGTGCCTTTCTGATTTTAGTTTATCCAAAAAGAGTTGACTGCCATTGGCTCCCCTTAACAGAGCAAAGGACGACGTCCAAATCATTACATGTCACGATCAACATCATATGACTTTTAAATTTGAAGCCTCTGGAGGACAGACATGCTCCACACAGCCTGCTCGTGGAGGTCGCTGTTTTAAATGGAATTCAGGATAGGACATGGGATGGAGTACAGGCCAACCCATGCTGGCAAGGGCAGTTTGGCCTGTGGTCCTTCTACTGGATGGGATCTTTGGGATCCATCCATGTATGGTGGCAATTCCAGGCAAGGCTATCTTTTGTTACATAGCAAATAATCACAAACTAATGTTTTTAAACAACACACATATTTAAGTCACACATTTCCGCAGCAGAGCCCCCAACCCTGGGCATGACCCAGGCAGGAAAAGGCCAGGGAGGGCTACCTTCAGGATTGGATACATAAGTGGCGGCCACCTAACCAAGTCTGCTCCTATTTTCCACACCCCCCCCCACTTCAGAGACAATTTAACTGTTTGCCTGATGTTGGGTGTTGGGTTCTGTGGTGTATGTCACTGTAGGTAGGGTCAGGATAGTTAGGAAGATGGGAAGGAGGCACTTGGGGATTGCTCACTGCAGTCCGATATGATGGGAGGAGGCTTACACGCCTTTTTGGGGAGGACTCTTGTCTTGGTTTGTGAAGGTTTACAGGGAAGAGAATCTTTGTGCTGGAGGGCTGAGAAATAGCGTTCCCTGCTTTGGCTTGGTCTGTGAAAAACGAAACAACACCAGATGGACGCACTGCCAAGCACAAATTTATACACTTCAAAGAATTTTTTATTTTTTCAATCAGAAAAAGACATGAGATTCCAGACTCTAGACTCTCTATTTTGGTTCCAAATGGCCAAATTGCTGATATTGCAGTCTTTCTTAGAATTTGTTTGGAGAAAGCAGAAAACAGACGAAAAGGAAAAATTGTGTTTTGCCCAAACGAGCTCCCTGAATTTGTCGAGTGTGTTATTAAGCAAAACTGCGTTGGGACAAGAATCATTTTACATTCCTAAAGGGTGACGTTCTGAGACTCTTCAGTGTTGGGACTGGCAAAGCTCTGGAGAGGGGACAGAGAAGGAGAATTCAAAAATAACAGAGAATCTGGAGCTCAACGTGGGAAGGAGGAAAGGCAAGCAATTTTCAAACTTTTTAGCGCCCAGGACACTGGCTGAGTCCCAAGCCTCTGGCTCCAGACCGCTCAGCCCCGTGCAGGGCTCCGTGCTGGGCTCCAAGGCCCCACCCGGTCAGGTGCCCTAGGGTGGGAACCGCACCCCAAAACTCCCTCCGGGGCTCCCAGGGCACGCAGTGTTTAACGCGTTCATTTCCCCCACGGGCTCCCTGGGCACGGCTGTTTAACCCCCTCATTCATATGGACCTAACCCTTCCTGGCACACAGGCTACCTAAGTGTGACATTCATTCTTTCCACAAGCATTGAATGAGCACCTACAGTATACCAGTCAGAGGGTCCCCAAGGAGCTAGTGGGGGAACAGATGCAGGCACACGGCTGTCATCCATCCATAAGTCACCCGCTGTCCGGCTGCAGCCAGCTGGGGTTCGCGGTGGAAGGCAAATCAGGCACAGGTGGAGCGGGGAACCTTGCTTAGGGTAACGCCGGTCCCGAGAAAGTCATTTGTGTTTAGGTTGGTCCTTTGCATGCAACACTCTCCGTGGTTTTATCGCTAAGTGGCCTTTGTTGGGGGGAGGGGAGAGAAACGACCTCTGGTGATTTATATTTGCTGCAGAGACATCCTGAAACTCAAGCAAACATTCCGCGATTTCATGCGTCACTCGCTGTGGGTCTGACCTTGATGGACACTGAGAAGTCTGAAATGACGAAGGAGGAAACGGCAGAACTAGAGCAAGACACTGAGCCTCGGCGTCGGGGCATTGCTTGGCCCTGAAACGCACTGCGCCCTGCGGTTTGGGGTTGCTTCCTTGATGGCCTGGGTGCCAGAGGGTAACGGAGGGCGCCCGCAGACTGGACCGCGGGGAGGGGCTGTAGAGGCCTCCGGGGGAGGGCGCGGAGCGTGCTGCACACTGCCGCCTGTGGGAGGTAGAAGGAAGTGCAGACAGAGGGTGGACCGCCAGCAGCAAGGCGGTGGCAGAGCCTGGAGCACAGGCCATGTGCGTGTGGGTGCGGGGCATGGGTGCGGGCAGCAGCGGGCAGTCTGAGGACCGGAAAGCGGGGGCGGGGGGGGGGGGGGGGGGGGGGGGCGGGGGGGGGGGGGGGGGGGGGGGGGGGGGGGGGGGGGGGGGGGGGGGGCCAGGGAACCAGGAGATTAGGTCAGTCAGTAGGGGACTCCGGTCCTGGAGGCCAAGGGGCAAAGCAGGTGCTTCTGGATTTTCTTTTCCTTCTTCTTCTTCTTTTTTTTTTCTTTTAATTATATTCAGTTAACTAACATATAGTGCATCATTAGTTTTTGATGTAGTGTTCAGATTCATTAGTTGCCTGTAACACCCAGTGCTCATCACTAAATTTTCTGCGCTAAACAAGGACAACCAACAAAGGACTTGTGATGGATTTTAAACTGGAGAGTGAAGATATGTACTTTTTAAAAAATCATGTGTTGGAGTGAACTTCCGGAACACAGAGGAATGTGTGCTCATTGAAGAAAAGTTGGAGTCCAGAAACACCCAGAGAAAAGTTAAAATAAATAAAATTTATGAAAAATCAGAAGTCACAGTCCCTCTGCCTAAAAGGAATTGCAAGCATATTAAAGCATGACCATCAAGTCTTTCCTTGCTGTCTTTTATAGATACCATAGTTGGTTTCTGCTCAAGGGGTGAAGAGGAGAGTGACCCCGGAGAGGTCACGTTACCAGTCGAGGGGAAAGGAAAGGGAAAGGTGTCTCTGGGGTCGCAGCCCAAACATAGACTTTCCACAGGGCACCGAGTTGGGCGGTCTGCTCGAAGTTCTCTTTTCCTTCTTCCAGATGAAGAGAATGACCTTTATATGCCGTGTTATCTGAGAAATTCAAAGATACTGTGAAAATATTTTCAAAAGCCAGAAGCTGTTACTCATCTTTTCATCGGTTTCCTTTTCAGACTAAGATGTTAGCTTGAGGAGGAGCGAAGAGACGAGTGAGAGAGAGAAGCCGAAGATGATAGAAACATCCCCGATGGCCGTGAGGCTTTATGTTGGTTCTGGTCCAAGGACACGGAAATTCTAACCTGTCTTCCCTGCCCTCTGTCTCAAGCGGTCTTGGTATTTTCTGTCCCATCGTGCTTTCACCCCCAGAATTCTTTTCCTGTTGATGGGAGGAACGGTCCCTGAAATGATCCTCAGCAAACTCTTCCTTTTGAAAACGCTGAGACCCTGAGATGGGAGGAGAGCTGCCTCCAGTCCCAGACCTGCCGGAGGAGAGATGGGACCAGACTCTGTTCCCAGAACGCCCACTCCTGAGTCACCCGAGTAACCATGCCGACCAGGCTGCGTCCTTCTGATACTTCATAAACATGTTCCCAATAGGTAGAAACATGCCTATTTGTGTGATTTAACTATACCAGGAATTAAAGGTGGGGCTAATACTGCAAATTATTTCAATATGCTATTGCTCAGCACTAGAAAAGCCAAATGTGTTTGAAGAGGTACACATTGTTTTTGCAAAATTTACTTTTTCAAAAAAGATCAAACTAGTGAATTGTTCTTATTTTAAGAGAAGGAGAGAGGGAGAGATCCATTGCCAGAAGCACAGCTATTTATTTGGTCATTTACTTACTTTTTATTTGAGAAATGTTCAAACATACACCGAAATAGAATAGTCTACTGAGCCCCCACATAGCCTTTGTTCAGCTTCAACCATTACCAATATTTTGCCAATCTTGATGTCAGAGAGCTTTTAAAATACAGTTCAATCCACAAAGATTGTATTTACACCTAGCTTTTCATGACCAAATCTACTATGTAAAGAAAGATAATTTTCATTCATTTCCTGATCCAAACAGCCAGGGAAGATCATGTATTTCTGTCAGTTACTCACTGGTTTCTCCATTCTCAAAGGGCTCCTGACACTCCTTCCAGGACCCCAAGGGGAGACCACACCTAGCCTAGATGCCTCTATTGACTGACTAGGCTCTGATCAGCCCCCACTGCTGGGTGCTGTGCAGCCTGCAGAGAACTAGGGACTGCCCACAGTAAGCTGAAGTTCCCACCATGGCCTTGCTGCAGTGTCAGCCTGGGGGATTTCTGCTGGTCGCTGGGGCCCCAAAGCTACAGGATGTCCCCAGTAACTTGAATTCCTCCAGCCATAGGATGTAGCTGTGTGTGACACAAATCCCAGGAGTCTGGGAGAGGTTGTCCTCGAACACTGCAAGTGCACTGCTGTGCCTGATATGGCCCTGGGTGTCTCTCCACCACTTGTGCTGGTGTTTCCACAATGCCCATCACTAACTGCCACATTCCTCTTCATTTGTCACTTTGTTTATCCTGCTTTGTCTTTTGTCCAGCTCCTCCTCAAGTGCAAATTCCTCGCACATGGGAGAAGTGCCTTTCTGGTTGACTGCTGACTCTCTGGGAAAGACTGTCCACACTTCACTCAGCTTGCTGTCTGGTGAGTCAGATGGGATAGTGCTTAGAGAAACAGCAAGTGCAGGAACGTGTAGGTGTTGTTATTTTTATGGTGTTGCTTTTGCTGGCTCTTGACTTGCTGAGCCTTTGCTCTCCAGACATTTATCCAAAAGCTTAGTTGGGAGAAGAATCCAGCAACCAGCTCTCCTCTCTTTCCATTTGGCAAGTTCTTCAAGGGTTTCCACTGAATTGTTGGGCTTTCTGACGGCTGTTGCCTCCCACAGGAGACCCGGAGTCATTGTACCTCTCACGAGGCTCCATTAATGTTTATTCAGGAGGTGCCTTCACTAATGTTGATAAAGAATCCACCACTTCCGCAGAAAAGCCACTGTGCATGAAGGACGTACCTCTGGTAGCTTGCATTTTTCAGAGGTGGCTGATCCTATACACGTTTACTGTGTGACTCAACGGTTCCGTGACAAGAGTGGAGTCTGTGAACCAGAGCAGGCCTCTGACTGCCTTGGCTGATAGGACACTGTAGAAGAGATGCTGCATGCCTGCCAGGCGAGGTCATAAAAGGCATACGCACAGCTCTGCTGGTTCTCTCTTTGTCTCAAGAGGGTCACACTGGGAAGCCAATCACCATGTTACAAGGAAGCCCAGGCCACATGGGGAGGTCCCGTGGGGCATTCTGACCCACGGCCCCAGCTAGGGCCCCCTCCAACAGCCAGCATCAACTATCAGAAATGAGTGCGACAAACCATCAGAGGATTTCAGTCCCCAGCCTTTGAGCCTTCCATCTGAGGCCCCAGAAGTCGTGGGACAGAGGCAGGCCAGACCTGCTATGCCATAACTAAATTCCTGAGGCAAGAACCTGTGAGAAGTAATAGAAAATGATTGTTACTCAATCCACGAAGTTTTGGAGTCATTTGGTATGCAGCAACAGATAACTGTTGCACAGACTTCTTGAGATCACTGTTTTTACTGCCAGCATATGTGCATCTCTATATAAGAAATAATGGGACTGAGAGTTAGCTATCTGGTTAGAAGACAGGTCTAGGGGATTTGGGTTGAAGCTATGCTCGCATACCAAGCACACTGTTCTCACTTGGGGCACCTGGAGGTCAGACAATGGAAATGCTACTACGTGGCTTCACCATACCTGTGTGAGTGTCTCTGCAACTGACTAATCTTATAAGTGTATTGAATAGCCCTTCCATAACATTGTGAAGGCAATCTGAAGCCCTTTTGATTTACCCATAATACTTAAATATGCTGCTACCTTGAGAACTAGACATATTCTTGGGTCTGTAATATTATTGGGGTCTCAGGTAAGTGGACATACCCCCCACTCCCACCCCCACACCCCAGACCTCGATTGTGTAAATGCTAGAAATGATGCCAGCTCCTTCCTTAGCAAGTCGTTCTGGTGACTGGCTCTGAAAAGACGAGCAATAATGTTTTTGGAGCACAACACAATTGTGACCTCCAACATTTTGTGTTAATGTTATACATCTGGAACAAAACAAGAGGAACATGCATGACATCATAATAACAGTCAAGAGTCCCAGAGAAGAAATGGCTTCAAAACAGTACGTTCCCTAGACGCCCGCAAGTCTCAGTGCTGGTTGTTAAGCGGCAGTGGGGGTATAAGGCTGGTGAGAAACAATCTGAGTATTTACCCTGTTTTTGTAAACAAATGCCCCTTGCACGTGTTGGCCTGGAACATATTTAGCAGCGGGCTTTGAAAGCTTGGTCCCCTGGAGACTTTTCCTAGGAAAGTCACAAGAGTTTTCCAAAAGAGTCAAAATTTATATGAAAATAGATTGGAAACAAAACAGCTTTGTAGAAGGGTTAGAAATCAGAGAGCAGGGACTTCTCAAGCTTTATCCAGCCTTCTAATGTGAGGACACTTGCTTGTGCTTTGAGTCTCATGCCTCTCCCCGCTACCCCATACCCCAGTGGGCCTGTCATCTCTGGTTCACCTTCGAATGAACCTTAGTTAAAAAAAAAAAAATGCCTGAGGTTGCAAACATCATGCTGATGCCTTGATGTAAGGGGAGCAGATAAATGGGAAATGCAGGGCTCCACCCTATCTAGGGAATGCTTGAAAATTTGCCATTTTTCCTGGAAATCCACAAACTGCTTTCAAAGTCAGAGAATAATGAAAGAAAGTTTAGAACTCGAGAAGGGGAAAGGGGGTACTTTTAGGGCTGGGTGAGTCTTTGCCTTTATATGTTGAAATGACTGTCCTGATCATTCACACCAGACTTCTTTCTCTATGAGAAAGTTGTGGGTTTTGAATTTAAAAAAAGGGGGGGCTGAGATCACTCCATCTATGTTTTTGTTAGCAAAATAGCCCTTATTAAAAGAATCTTCATTATTCTCACCTTCAGGAAAATACAAATCAAAACCACAGTGAGATACCACCTCACACCAGTCAGAATGGCTAAAATTAACAAGTCAGGAAATGACAGTTGCTGGCGAGGATGCAGAGAAAGGGGAACCCTCCTACACTGTCGGTGGGAATGCAAGCTGGTGCAGCCACTCTGGAAAACAGTGTGTAGGTTCCTCAAAAAGTTGAAAATAGAGCTACCCTATGACCCAGGAATTGCACTACTGGGTATTTACCCCAAAGATACAAACGTAGTGATCTGAAGGGGCACATGCACCCCAATGTTTATAGCAGCAATGTCTACAATAGCCAAACTATGGAAAGATCCTAGATGTCCATCAACAGATGAATGGATAAAGAAGATGTGGTATATATATACAATGGAATACTATGTAGCCATCAAAAGAAATGAAATCTTGCTATTTGCAACAAGACGTGGGTGGAACTAGAGGGTATTATGCTGAGCAAAATAAGTCAATCAGAGAAAAACAATTATCATATGATCTCTCTGATATGAGGAATTTGAGAGGCAGGGCAGGGTGTTGTGGGGGGTAAGGAGGAAAAAAAATGAAACAAGATGGGACCAGGGAGGGAGACGAACCATAAGAGATTCTTAATCTCAGGAAACAAACTGAGGTTGCTGGGGGGGTAGGGAGAAGGTGGTTGGGTTATGGACATTGGGGAAGGTATGTGCTATGGTGAGTGCTGTGAATTGTGTAAGACTGCTGATTCACAGACCTATACCCTTGGGGCAAATAATATATTATATGTTAATAAAAAGAAAAAAGAATCTTTGTGACTTACCTAAAATGGATATTATGGACTGCATAGTAGAAAGTAGGTCATTATAACGCACTGGTGTTAAACTCACCTAAGTTTAATCTGACCACTGACTTTAGAACTGAAAGACTCTTCCCACTGAGAATGTATGCACAGCCATCATTGAGAGAGAAGAATGACACCTGTTCTGTGGACCCACAGAAGAGAAAGTCACAGTGGAAAGCCAGGCAACAGATGGCCATGTTCTTTTCTAAACTTTTCAAACAGTGTTAACATAGATGTGTATTTCTTTTTCTTATTGTTTAAAGATTTTATTTATTTATTTGAGAGACAGAGTAAGTGAGCAAGAGAGCATGAGTGGGGTGCCTGGGTGGCTCAGTGGGTTAAAGCCTCTGCCTTCGGCTCAGGTCATGATCCCAGGGTCCTGGGATCGAGCCTCACATCGGGCTCTCTGCTCAGCAGGGAGCCTGCTTCCTCCTTTCTCTCTGCCTGCCTCTCTGCCCACTTGTGATCTCTATCTGTCAAATAAATAAATAAAATCTTTAAAAAAAAAAAAAAAGAGAGAGAGCATGAGCTGGGGGAGAGAGAGGGAGAAGCAGACTCTCCACTGAGCAGGGAGCCCAGTGCGGGGCTCGATCCCAGGACACCGGGATCATGACCTGGGTCAAAGGGAGATGCTTAACTGACTGAGCCACCCAGCTGCCTTTGTATTTCTGATTAATCAAGATCTATATCTTGATTAATCAGGCAAGCATTTTTTTGAGAATTCTGTGCCAGAACCATATGTATATGATTTTTATATATGACATATATAATATATATATATGGTTTGTATATATATGATATATATATGATGTGTATACGTATGTATATATCAGATTCATGCACAAAGATATGATACAAACAGATAAGAAAACATGATTGAGATCACAGAAGCTTAATAAGATAGAAGATAGAAGATAGAAGGTAGAAGGGGTTAAACCCCACAGGTAAGGTAAATCCTCATTCTCTCCTTCTCCTCTGGAGAACTGATAATTATTTAAGATAGTATCACCCTGCCTTGAAAAACACCAGCCCCAACAACAGATTTAACCTAACCCTGGCAAAGTAAAGTTGTGATATGTTTTACGTCACAAAAGTCATTTACTGAGAACACAGATTTGTAATAAGTGCAAGTTAGAGAAGCGTCCAAAAACACGCGACGAGCGGCAGCTGGACCAGACTGTCGATGGCCTCCCAGAAGAGAAACTCCGAAACACTGCCGGTCTAAGGCGGTGGGAGGGCCTGAGTCTGCGGCAACCAGGACTTTCTCATCCGCGGCTCCAGACTGCTCCACGGTAGGACCAGCATGCTGGACCAGAGACCAGAGTTAGGAAAGCTTGATTCTTCCTGCTGCCTTCATCCCTACCCAGTGCATCTTGTTTTTGTTTTTATTTTTGTTTTCCTGTTCTCTGCAAACTAGAGGAAAGAGGTAAAAATATGCTCGCCATCAGCCAAGCCACAGTGAGATTTGATGATTGGAAAGTTATTGGCTGTGAAGAGCTACCTAAGTTCCACAGGCTGTAAAAATTTTGGTTTAATGCACAGAAGAGTGGCAAGAACAGAGCTCAGAGCCCCTCTCTCTGTGGTTAAATCCTCAGAATGAGGAAAAGAAAGGTGAGCTCTGGAAACACAGAGGTGGAGCAACCTCATAGGAGAAACACAGCATGAGGTTTAGGAAAAATGGGTGTTAGCTAACATAGACGTAATCCCTTGGGGCCTCACATTCTCCATTAAAAAAAAAAAAAAAATAAGGCACCTGGGTGGCTCAGTTGGTTCAGCTTCAGCTCATCCCATGATCCTGGGGCCCTGGGATTGAGTCCTGCATCCAGCTCCCTGCTCAGTGGGGAGTCTGCTTCTCCCCCTCCCTCTGCTGTTCCCCCTGCTTGTGCACGCCCGCTCTCACTCTCTCAGATAAATAAGTAAAATCTTTTTAAAAAATCATCTTCTGTCTTCCTAGCAATTTAGAGTTTACAAATATGAAAATATTTGAATAATTTAGGAGATATGTTCTAATTTCTCTATGGAGACATAATAATTATTTTGATTTTTTTTTTTTTTTTGGTATCATAATGCATAAGTGTGGGACAGACTACACAGTTTGGGAGACCTAGTACAAAATGAACACAGAAGGCTCTTGTACAAAAATGATTATGTGTTTTATGCTGGGGACAACAGAGCATTCATCCAAGCATGAGGATCTCCCAAGCAGGAACCCAGTGGCTGCAAAAGTCACGCACCTGGGAAGCCAGTTGTGCCCAAACCAAAGTCGAAAAGAGAATGAACGATGTCTGATGCTTGTAGGGAAGCACCACTGCTTCAGAGCACAGGAGAGCTGGGGGAGGGCGTACAAGACCCCCCAGGGCAGAGATATGTGTTCCATTTGCTGTTCTTCCAGAGCATTCTAATAATCAGTGCGCTGAGGAGGAAGGAAAGAAAACAAAACACCTTGCTTCAGGACATGTGATTATTTCCACAATCAAATTTAAGGATGCACTAATATATATTTTTTAAAAATCATATGCATAAGCCCTTTTGGAGACAAGAACGAATGTGTTATATTTAATTATAGAGAAATGTGTTTACACATGTAGATTTACATATGGACCCTGTATCGAGTATGTGGAGAGAAAATCACCCTATCCGAATGCTCTGGGTTTGCCATTTCAATTCAGTGGTGCTTTTCCTTGTGTTCCCAAACAAACGATTCTTGGATTAGGTTGATTTTATTTTGTCAAATATTTTCTGCATTCAGTCTTAAAAGATGAGAAGCTTGATTGTGAGAGAAAAGTTCATCCAGCTGAAGGAGAAATGAGATCCAGGGCATCATTTCCTGACTTCTCTTTGTCTCCCTGTCTCAGATCTCTCTTTCTTCTGTCCTCCCTGCTTCCCTCCCCCTCCTGCTCCCCAGCATCTTTCACTGTCTGTGTAATATAACTTTGAAATCTAACTGCAATGCTCACGGGACCTCTAAAGATGGCATCTTCTGGGATCAGACTCAGTTCTTCAGGATGCTGCTCCCATTTCTCCAAAACAGCTCAGGGTCTGTTTTACTGAGATTATTTGGGTAACACACTCAAGCCTTAGCCAGCATAAGCACCAAAGAGAATATATACAAGCATGTGCACATATATGTAACTGTGTTTTTATGAGTATCACTCCATCTTAGCTCAATCCTGATGACTTGAAGTCACAGACATCCCCATCCTTTGGGACTCCCATGCTGAGTATGCATGTTCTATTTTCAGAGCGGCTAGTGTGTTGCCAGTGTGGGGGATTCCTGATGAATTGTGTACCTTTGAAATATGAGATAGTTCTTTAGGAGAGGTAAAGAAATAGAAAGATGAAGCTCTGGCTCATAGGGGGAATTTGGGTCCAACTCTGAGGTCGCACAGGGGCACACTACCTTGCACAAGAACCTGTCTCCTATCTCCTAACCTATCTCTTAATGCTTCTGAGCTGCTGAGTCCAGAACCCAACCTCTGGTCCCTCTTGTCTGGGGGAGGCAAAACACAGTCCCTTGATAAAAAATCATTTATAGAGAGGTAGTCCACCTACCAAATACTGACTAGCCTCTTAGGGCTTCTCCTGGATTTCTTCCTTTCCAGGGCATGTATGGTTGACAGATAAAATACAGTATACCCACTTAAATATAAATTTTGGATAAACAAGTACCTTTTTAGTATAAGTATCTCCCAACTATTGCATGAGATATACTTATACTAAAAAACTACTTGCTATTTATCTGAAATTCAAATTCAACTGAGTATCCTTTTTGGGTTTTGTTTGTTTGTTTTTGTTAAATCTGACATCCTGAAGATCATGGTGTTTAGCAAAACATGTGTGGGGTATTATTGAGGCTTTACTGTTCTCTCATTCAAGTTCCCACTGCAAACTTACCCAGAGCATAGTGGATATGAAAGGTTGATTGCATCCCACCAAGGTCACTGAAGCAGTAACATTGGCTGGAAGCAGTGGAAAGGGGTGCAGCACTGACAGGAGGCTGTGGGTCTGGAGGCCCCAGGCGGACCAGTCGTGGATGTGCGGACACTACGGGAAGCTTCACGGAAGCAGTGACCACACTGGGGAGGGTGCTCGAGTAGGACATTGTGCTCCTACTTAGGGTCTCCTCCTCTTAGTGGGGGCAACAGGATATGGGCACAAGTGTCTGTGTTGTCGGTTTTCATTAGGATGTTTCTGCTTTGGCAACATACTCAAGTATCTGAGTAGGCAGAAAGCATGTCTCAGCACTGCTGGGGAAGGCAGCTTTGGGGGGGTGCCCTCGAGCTGGTGTTGGAAAGGGAACAAATCCTAGGCGAGGACGAATGCAGACTCTTTGGCCAAAGGCTGTGGCCTAAATGGGGATATCAGAAACTGAGGTCTGTTCTCCTTCTCCCTCTGGCAGAAGCACATGGCTACTGGCAGAAAAGGCTGTGAAGTTTGGAGCAAATTAGCGTTTTGGTTTTTTTTTTCATGTAGTAAAAGGGAGATTTTAACTCGCTGACTAGTTCTATTTATTTAAGAAACACACGTTGGGGATCCTGAGGGGCTCAGTTAGTTCAGCATCTGACACTCAGTTTTTGGGGTCAGGTTGTGATCTCAGGGTCCTGAGATTGAGCCCCGTCTTGGGGCTCCATGCTCTGAGTGGAGTCTGCTTTGAGATTCTCTCTCCCCTTCTGCCCCTCCCCTCACCCTGGGCTAGTGGATGCTCTCTCTCTCTCTCTCTCAAACAAATAAACAAATCTTTAAAAAAAAAAAAGAAGAAGAAGAAGAAAGAAAGAAACATAGTGTTGCTATCAGCCAGGCATTACTCTAAGTGCTTTGCAACTTTTAATTCATTAAATTCTTAAATAAACCTAGAGGTAGGTATTAGCATTCACTCTATTTCATAGGAGGAGAACCTGATGCCCAGAGAGGTTAAGTACCTTGCCCAAGGCCACACAGATAGGAAGTGACTGAACCAGGAATCACTTCCAAACTTTCAACATCAAGGAGGGCATGTACCGGGATTATATCAGGCAGCCAGCCTGCAGGGTGTGATGATGATGATGTGATACTGAAGATGCCCTCACCAGGCACATAGGTAACACACAAAGGGTCAGAGATACATGACAAGAGGCTGGCATATTGTAAGCACTCCAAATACCATGGTTATTGTTCTTATACCAACAAAACTTTGTTGTGTGTGCCAGGCTCAGTACAAGATTCTGGGGAGACATACAAAAGGCAGGCTGATCTCTGTCACAGAAGGTGATAGCTACTAATGATGCCTTCCCCTCAGACAGGACAAGAGGGTAAGAATGCCCTTGTTGGCTATGGCAATCAACTAATTGATTTAATAGTCCTTGAAATATTCAGAGAAGACCAGACCACCAGGGATCAAGCTTACCTGCCAATCTCCTCTCCACACTGCTCACTTAGCTGTGTATCTGTATTTCCTGAAGACATGCCTGTTGGCTGCACTGCATACCCAAATAGTCACATATGGCATCCATCCAGCAATATTGGCCAAATGAACTGAATAAATCACAGCATTGTGTATCCCTGGAAATTTTTTTTAAGTATCATTGTTAAATGGTGCTGTATTTCCCAACATTTTAATAGGAGAGATTTGTGGGACTGGATCTATTAATATTTGTACTATGTTATTTTGGACATTTTGCTGAAATTTATAAAATCAGAAACTCTCAGAGTTGGCCAGTACCTTCAAGTTGTTCTGGCTCAACAGTCCACCAGGGGTCTGGATGTCACTCTCTTATTCCTGCCAAGCTCTACAGAGCCCTGCTATGGTGTAAGCTAGTTGTACCACTTTCCATACCAGCCACTCATTATTGCTGCTGTGGATTTCAGCTGTACATCCTATGCTCCATCCTGCCTGGAAAACTGAGAATGTGCAGGGAGATGACTCCAGGCTACAAAATGAAAGTTGATCACATTTTCTTAAAATACATATACTTTTCTAGTTAAGCATTTGTTAGTCTTTTCAAAGAACCAGGTTTGGTTTTGTTGATTTTCTCTCTTGTTTTTCTATTCTCCGTTTTATGAATTTCCACTCTAACCTTTATTACTTCCTTCCTTCTGCCTGCTTATGTTTAGATTGTTGTTCTTTTTTTCAGTGCCTCCAGCTGGAGGGTTAGGTTATTAATTTGAAATCTTTCTTCTTACCTTATGATTGGTATTTATGGTTACACATTTCCCTCTAAGCACAGCTTTAGCTGCATCCTAGACATTTTGGTATGTTGTGTCTTCATTTTCATTCATTTGAAAGCATTTTCTAGTTTCCCTTATGATTTCCTCATGACTCATTGTTTATTAAAGAGTATGTTAATTTCCACATTTTTTTAAATTCCCCAAATTTCTTTCTGTTACTGATACTTAATTGCATTCCATTGTGGTCAGAATACAAACTTTGCTTTACTTCAGTCATTTTAAGTGAATGAAGTTTATTTTGTGGTCTAACATATGGTCAGTATTTGAGAAAGTCTTTTCCATATTCTGGAAAAAAGTATATTCTGCTGCTGTTGGGCAGCGTTTCATAGACATCTGTTAGATCTTGTTGGTTCATAAGTGTTACTCAAATCTTCTATGTCCCTGTTGATCTTCTTCCTAGTTCTTCCATATTAGTTATTGAAGGTTGGGTATGAATGTCTCAAATTGTTATTGTTGAATTGTCTATTTTCCCTTTAATTCTGTCATTTTTTACTTCATGTATTTGGGGCTCTGTTTGCTAAGTACATATATACATGCAGTATATTGCTGCATCTTCTAGATGGCTTGATACTTTTATCACTATAAAACATCCCTCTTTATCTTTAGATACATGTTTTTTTTTAAGATTTTATTTATTTATTTGTCAGAGAGAGAGAGAGCAAGAGCACAGGCAGGCAGAGTGGCAGGCAGAGGCAGAGGGAGAAGCAGGCTCCCTGCTGAGCAAGGAGCTGGATGTGGGACTCATTCCCAGGACTCTGGGATCATGAGCTGAGCCAAAGGCAGCTGCTTAACCAACTGAGCCACCCAGGCATCCCTAGTAACATACTTTTTGTCCAACAGGATTAAGCCTCTAAATTGTTTTATGGTTGCTATTTGCATGGCGTATCTCTTTCCACCCTTCTACTCATGACCTGTTTGTATCTTTGAATCTATGGTTTTTCTCCTGTAGACAACATACACTTGGACCTATATCTTCATCCAGTCTGATGATTTGTCTCTTGATTGAATTATTGTCCAGTGAAAATCCATTTACATTTAATGTTATTAAGAGATAGTTGTGGGGCGCCTGGGTGGCTCAGTGGGTTAAGCCGCTGCCTTCGGCTCAGGTCATGATCTCAGGGTCCTGGGATCGAGCCCCGCATCGGGCTCTCTGCTCGGCGGGGAGCCTGCTTCCTCCTCTCTCTCTGCCTGCCTCTCTGCCTGCTTGTGATCTCTCTCTGTCAGATAAATAAATAAAATCTTTAAAAAAAAAAAAAAAGAGATAGTTGTATTTATACCTGACATTTTCCTTTTTTCTCTAAGTCTCATGTCCTTTTGTTCCTCCCTTCCTCCTTCCTGTTTCCCTTTGCACTAAGTAACTATTGACTAGCATAACATTTACATTCCTTCAATGATTTTTCACTGTATTTTTTTTTGAGTTGTTTTCTTAATGGTTATGTTAGAGTTAATGTGTCTTACCAGAATCTACTTCAGATTTATGACAATTTAGGTCCAATGGGATACAGGAACATCTCAGGAATAGCCTTCCCCCCCTCCTTTTTGTTCTACAATTATCACACATACCAGATATAGACATAGGTTAGAAATTCCATATTACATGACAAAATTTACTGCTTTATAGAATTTTATGTTTTTTGAAGTAGCTAAGAGAAGTCGTGGTTCAAATACCACAGACTCTCACTCTTCTTACAGATTCTTGATAGATTTTCTTGAGGAAATTTTCTTCATTTTTTGCATGCCCTTAGAAAAACTTCCAGAAATTTTTAATGGCTTCTGTTGTTCTTTATCATTTTCACCAGTTGTCCTTGTTTTGGAGAAGAATGAGCCCATGCAGCCCCTCACGTGGCCATTCTTGATGTGGGATGATAAAGTACATATACTTTCATTTCTCTTTTCTTTTTTAGGTATGCTTTATCTACACAAAGAACAATTTTTATGATTGTTTAAATGACCCATTAGCGGGGGTAAAGACTTCACATTCAGAATGTCACTGAACATTCGTGTAATATAGGTTTTGAGCCTGTTTGGTTAATTTTTTGTTTACACTCCACCCCCTGCATCAGACATGATTGGAGATGATTTAACCGCTATATACGCAATGGCAAAAGAGTAAAAATTAACCAAGGAGAGCAAGGCAAATGGAAATAAGAACTGCTCAGAAGTATTTCCAATAGTGGTGATGAATTTTGCTGAGTGTTTCTACTTTCTTTTCTGCTTGCCAGGGTAACCAAAAGGAAATGCAGTTTTTTGAGGTGCCTGGTATCCATACAGGGACTAAATCTTATCCCTTCCTGCGACTCACAACCTGAGTAGCACTTGGGCTCTTTGGGTTGCATTTCCCTGTAGCACTTAACTAATGGACCAGCTATCCATTAGTGCAGTTTACCAGCCATTTGTTTCTGTACAAATGTTCTTCTTGTCTTGTGCCAATATTTATGTCTCCACACTTGTGAATTCATGACCTATCTTGTTCTCAGAAATATTCTACTAGAATGTATCATTGCATTATCTTGGAGAATAATAACTGAAGTTGGAATATATGAGTGATTCATTTGGATTAATTTAGAAGAGGTTGTTCATGATTCTTAATATCTAGAGATACTTAATAAACTACTGATTTCCCTTCAGCCTCATTATTGTTGGTCCATGACACCAATCCTGTGTCTTTTACTCTGATTTTAAATTCTGTTTTAGAGAAATGAAAATTAAATTCCATCACAATTACCACTGGCTAGAAGTTTAGCTCTTTGGAGAGACAGTTTACTTATAGACATGTAAAGGGGATTGCATCTCTACTAGAATTTTAAACCTTAGAGCTGTGTCATTCAGCTGTGGTAAAATCTTCTGTCTACCGATATTTATTTCCATCCTTCCTCTTTGCTAACAATACTAAGATTTTATTCACGGTGGCAATTTAACCAGTTCCAGACAATGATTCATGACTGATATAGGCCAATTATGAAGCCAATTAATCTCTGCCACGTACCCTTCTACCCAGATTTGTTTGCAGCTAGGGGTGGCTATTTTTTTAAATTATTTTTATTAACATATAATGTATTATTTCCCTCAGGGGTACAAGTCTGTGAATCATCAGGCTTACACACTTCACAGCACTCACCATAGCACATACCTTCCCCGAAGTCAATAATGCAACCACCCTCTCCATACCCTTTCCCCACAGCAGCCCTCCATCTATTTCCAGAGATTAAAAGTCTCTTATGGTTTGTCTCCCTCCCCATCCCATCTTGTTTCATTTTTTCCTTCCCTACCCCCCAAGATCCCCCCTCTGCCTCTCAAATTCTTCATATCAGGGAGATCATATGATAATTGTCTTTCTCTGATTGATTTATTTCGCTCAGCATAATACCCTCTAGTTCCATCCATGTCGTTGCAAATGGCAAGATTTCATTTCTTTTGGTGGCTGCATAGTATTCCATTGTATATATATACCATAACTTCTTTATCCATTCATCCGTTGGTAGACATCTAGGTTCTTTCCATAGTTTGGCTATTGTGGACATTGCTGCTATAAACATTAGGGTGCACGTGCCCCTTCAGATCACTAATTTGTATCTTTAGGGTAAATAACCAGAAATGTGATTGCTGGGTCATAGGGTAGCTCTATTTTCAACTTTTTGAGGAGCTTCCATGCTGTTTTTTTTTAAGGTTTTATTTATTTATTTGACAGAGAGATCACAAGTAGGTAGAGAGGCTGGCAGAGAGAGAGGGAAGTAGGCTCCCCACTGAGCAGACAGCCTGATATGGGGCTCAATCCCAGGACGCTGAGATCGTAACCTGAGCCAAAGGTAGAGGCTTAACCCACTGAGCCATCCAGACACCCTGCTTCCATGCTGTTTTCTAGAGTGGCTGCACCAGCTTGCAGTCCACCAACAGTGTAGGATGGTTTGCCAGGGTTGGCTATTTGAACCAGGTCTGGTCATGAGATAGTAGGGTGGAGATGCTGGAGGGTCCTCTAGGAAATATTTTCCTCTGCTGTAAATGGAAATCCCCCCCCCCTTTTTTTTTTTCCAATCAGGGCTTTTTCCTTCCTATGTTAAATGTTCCTGTGCAAGGGAGTGGTACTCAGACTGTGACTGCTATTTTGCAACATTGAGGTATGAGCCTACAGATAAAAAGTTGATACCCTGAAGATTGGCAAGATAAGAGTTTGAATCCTTGTTGACATTCCTTGAGCTTCTGTGCTCAACCTGGAGATAATTAAACCATTTTGGGGTTTAAAATCCCTTTCAGTTAGGTGTTCTGTTGTTTAGAGTTTACAGCATTCCAAGTAAATACAAGCTTTGCTAAAGTTTCATGGTATACAGACAACTTTGCAACGAAGGCAGAATTAGATCCTAACCCCAATGTAGGATAGAACTTAAAACAATGCTTGGGTGATTTAATCAGATAGTTGTGTCCCTAGTATTTTTCAGAATACAAGATCCTGCATTGATAGTTCATTGAAAATCCAAATGGAGCCGTGCTATTGGGCTTTCTCCCTACTGTTTGCATCAGAGTAGATGTGCCTGGGACTCAGCAGGGGACACCTGACAGATTTGTAAGACAACTGCAAGAACCCCCAACCTGAATGGATCTTACCAAGCATTTATTGCTTTTAAACCTCCCGGCCTGCAAATTCCTACTTAGGGCTTATCTTGAGCATTTACAGGCTCTTTCCTCTCTCCTTTGGAAGCAGGGGCTGCCTTATATCCCCAGTCCATCTCTTCATCCTCCATTCCCAGCCTTTACTGTGCTGTGGGCTAGGCCCACACTAAACTAAGCAAGAACCTGTGTATGGACTTTGCTTTGGGGTCTTTGCACCACCATAGTTGAGTTGTTAAATTGTTCACTTGTGTTTCTAACTTAACCCATCATGGGAGGCTAACTGAATGCATTTCTGCTACTATTTATAAACCAGCAGGTCTGTTCCCCATTTTCCTTTTCCTAAATGCATCCACTCACTCTACTACTCTTATTTCAAAATATAAGAGCAGAGCCCTCCAGAAGTTATTGGGTTCTTGCCTCCTATCAGGTTGATACTAAACTCTTATTAAGACAGATGGTTGTCTATCTCTATCCTCTATGGTAACTAAATTTAATGAGCACAGTCATGTATGATATTGGTATATGAGTCAGAGTTTACAAGGTGCTTTTATAATAAACTTTCTTATTATTTAGTCACTCTGAGTCACAATTGGCCATTTAAAAATGTGCATATTGAACTCTTATCTTTCAGGGCTATTGTGAGATTTAATAAGACAACATACAAAAAGAGCCTTGGGTCTCTGGCACAGAGGAATTTCTCAATAAATGCAACTTTAAGGTAGTAAAACCACATAAGATAACACTCTAAATGTGAACTTCTTTCTTAAAAAATTCTCATTATCATACGCTGAATTATCATGTGCTAGGTAGTGAAGCAGTTTTAGCCATCAACACCACTCATAAGTGTTAATTAAATCTCTACTCTGGGGCTGAGTGTGTGTGTGTCTGTGTGTGTGTACACATGCCTGGGTGGGTGTGGATATGTGTGTATATGAGGGGGTCGCAGGGAAGGGGTGCAGTATACAGCAGGTTTTAAATAAATGTTACACTTGGGCTTTCAAGAAGTTTTCCAACCTTACTGAAGAGATAAAATGTGTACCTAAAAATTATCAAGACCATGATCAGAAGTCTTTTGAATAAATGATAGAAAGAATAAGAGTTGCTAGGAAAAGGGCATTAGCCCTGACTAGAGTGGTCCAGGAAAGCTTAAGGGAAGGTGTGAATTTGCACTCACCCTGAAAAGAAGAGGAAATTATAATTGGCAGAGAAGGGACAGAGTCACAATCATAAGAGAGAGACAGAGTCACAATCATACTGCTTCAAAAAAGAAAAAAACAATCCTGGATAGCATCCTTCCTCCTGAATTTGGCAATCAATAATCCAGAAGTCAAGAAGTGTTGAGTGTCCCTATCAGAAAGCTCTGGGGCCTGTGTCAGCTCCAAGTTCTGCTGACAGCTCTGCCCCACAGGCAAGAAAAGGATGAAGTCACAGGGAGCAAGGACCAGGGTGGGACCCCTGCAGGCAGAGACACCAGATTGGCTGTGGCTCTGGGACCAGTGACCCAGTCTCTTGATGATCAGCAGGCACTTTACATAGTGCAGAATCCTGGGAAGCCTTAACCACAGGCAGTCGCCTGTCTTTGACATGCCAAGGGCTTTAGCAGAAAGAGAGCAGCCTTGCCAGTGGGGCTTCTCCTGCCCCAAGGCATGAATGGTACATGTGAGGGAGCAAACGAGAGGCAGATTTTCACACTTCCGCAACCTGCTTTCACAGCTGTAGCAACCTGTTGATAAATTTTAAACGACATTCTCCTTCTATCCCTGAACAGTGCTTACTGTATGCTTTCAGTGTTCTAGAATTTGGAAATTTTACTAAAATTTGAACACAGGAAAATGACATTTATTCCACCTTTGGGAAATAGTATTAATAACACTATCCCACACAGCCACCTTTGTCCATGGGCCCCACTGGCTCTATGCCAACATCAGCCAAGTGTGGTTGTGGGAACCTGATTCCCTTGATAATTCAAGAGTTCTGGAAGGCTTTTGAAAGAGATACAAGGTGTGATGGTTAATTTTATGGGTCAGCTCGGTGGGTCTACGGTGCCCATTTGTTTGGTCGAACACTAGATGTCGCTCTGAAGGTATTTTGTAGGTGTGGTCAAGATCTATGATCAGTTGAACTTTCAGTAAAGATTATCCAGCATGATATGGGTGGGCCTCAAGTTGAAGACCTTAAAAGCAAAAAAAAAAAAAAAAAAAAAAAAAAATTAGGTTTCCCTAAATTGAAGGGAATTCTGCCTCAAGGCTGCAACATAAAAACTCTGCCAGATTTTCCAGTCTACTTTTCTACCTTATAGATCTTGAACTTGCCAGTTCCATAATCACAATTCCATTCCTTAAAACATTGCGTGCATGTGTGTGTGTGTGTGTGTGTGTGTGTGTGTATACACTATTATTTCTGTTTCTCCAGAGAGCCCTGATTTGTGATCTCTTATATAATCTCCCTGGACCCAGGGAAAGAATAACCAGGAAAGATGAGAGGAGTCGGTGGTGGGGGAGGGATGGCTGCATCAGGTAAGAGAACTTCTGTTCTGTCCAGAGATCATAGGCCTGGTGGTCCCTGAGTGCACACAGCAAGGAAGGCAGACACATGTCTACAAATGTTACATGTTTGTGCTCTTTTTACAGAAGATCCCTGATTTCCCATTTAAGTACTCCACTCTAAGATATGACCACCATGTCTACTTATTGCAACAACTAGTAGTAGTAATGGTAGTTTCTTAGTTTCCATAATGATGTAGAAAATGTTGGGGTTTGGAGCTGACAGCCAAGAAAGAATTTTTCAGACATCTTTGGTGCAAAAAGGTGATTTTGTTAAAGCACAGGGACAGGCTCCATGGGCAGAAAGAGCTGCACTGGGGTTGGGACAGGTAACTGATTATATACTTTGAAGTTGGAAGGGCATTTGGGATAACGTAAGTCTCTAAGGAATTTTGGAAACAAGGTTTCCAAGACCTTCAGGGACCTTTCCAAGACCTTGCTATTGTTGGGGAAAAGTCATTTATTACTGTCTAATAAAACCCTAGTCATGAGACCTTTCGGATGTATATCACTGCGTCATATCCTTGGGGGATGATTGCCAACATGTATCTTGGGGCAGGGGCAGGTAGAGATAATCAAGTTTCCAAAGGAAGTTTTATATGTTAAAATGGACTTACAGGATCCTAGGAGATCGGGATAAAGTTAAGCTAAGATTGTGTTTTGCACTTAGCAAAGTATTAACATCTAAGCAACTGAGCTCCTAGAGGAATGTCACTCTGCCTGTTTCAAGGACTTGTCAGTGGTCTGTAAGTAGCAAAGAAATATAATTTTTTCCTTTGCCTTTGTTTCCCACATCACACATACTAAACTGGATACTCAAAAACAGCATGAAAATAGGTCCCTTCCAAAATTCTTGCAGCTGATTCTTCCTCTTTGACAAGAACTAGTCTGCTAATCTGTCCCATGCGTTTCAGGCTGCCTCTCAGTTTGGATATATCTCCTAGATCCAACTCAGGACCAACCTTTCTTCTCCTTCCTCCAATCTGCTACATGATTAATGAGAGGTCGTTATCTTTCTAATCCCAACTAATGGCTCATTACTCATTTCTGTAGCGTTAGCCAAAAGAAACTACTATTCATTATGGCCGCTCTGATATGCATAATCAGCCATTTCTCTTATGTTTGAAATGTCTTCATTCTTACAATAGTTTTGTGGCTGCAGCAGCTGTTGGATATTTTCTAGCTTTTGCAGAGCTTTGCAGCTGTGGAAAAATCTCCACTAAATGTTCTACAGTTTAGTTTAATGCAGATGTCAGGACCTGGTGTGGTTAGTATAAAAATTCAATAGCAAGAGTAATTATTTTTTATTATTGTAATATACGGGAAGATGATCCTGGCTTCCAAATTTGGAAAGCCCCACAGTAAGCCAGTAAATTTTCCACCTCTGACCTCCTCAAAGGCTGGGATAGGGAGTCTTGGGGCTTGGGGCCGGGATCTGATGGGCTCAGAGTTCATGGTCTTGTCAAGGTCAAGACCCTGAGGCCCCATGACCTGGGCTGGGAGAAGGAAGGGGAGCAGAGTTGAGGTCACTGTTGGCCTCCTTGTTCTCGGCTCCTGCGTGTCATCTGGGGCTGGCAACAGAGCCTCACACTCAGCCCCGGCAGGGATGGTTATGCTTTTTCCTTTGTTTTTCCAGCCCCAACAAAAACATCTTCTGATCGAGACATTTGAGAGAGTTCCTTCACTCTGGAAATTTGTGACATCATGCTGAGATTTATGGCTTGACCTCTTAAAAGGAATTTAAAGTGTCCCAAGGCATTTGCATTAAGTGGGCCTGGTTCAGGGACTTCCCATGTGTGGGCCCTTGGGGCCAAAAGCGAAGGATGCTGGAGTCAGTGCTGCCTTTCCTCCCACCTCTCAGTCAGAGCATTTCCTCCTCATGTTGACTGGCTCTCCCTGCCCTGACTTGACTGCTTAACTACCTTTCACTCTGCAAGCGATACAACGTGTGAAACCTGGTATGAGCTGAGGTTTGACTGACCAGGTGTTTTCTCTGCCTCCAAGCTTACCTGGCACCAGATCTCCAGGTGAATAAGAAGTTGTCTGGAAATTTTCCTTTTCCTAGCTTCTAAAATACTCTATGAAGAGTACAGTTTTGTAGATGTGACACCATGGGATGTTTTAAAATTCTCTTATCTTGCAGGCAAGATTAAGGGTGTGACATGCTGTTGGGGAAAGGACCCTGAGCAGACTGAGGAACATGGTGGACACTCAGTGGGTCCCAGGAGATACTTGGTGACCGAAGAGTGGTTTTGGATATAAAGTGAAGGGAAGCATGGCATCATATCATAACAAAATGATATGGGTCTTCCTTGGACCCAAGGGAAGAATGGAGCAGGGTCAAGGGAAGCCATCACCTGATGATCTGAGGACCCAACCTGAGGGAGTAACAGGACACTTCAGGGAAGAGATGACTGAGGGCTTCTAGAATGTCATACAATTTTAATGACAGTTCCACCAAGGAGTAACCACAGTGTTATTTTTTCATAGAAACCTCAGATTTGGAGGGGAAAAAAATACCCTGCTGGGTTTTATGTGGTACCTCTGTACTCTCCTTTTTTTTTCTTTTTCCAGAGACCAGTGAGAAGGAGGGACCTGGATTTTCCAGTCCTGGATAACCATTGTGTGGCAGCACTCAACCCCTCCCACCACCATTCCTCTCCCTAAAGCGTTCCTTAGGTTCTTGGGGCTGGAGAACATAGGACAGACCTTATGAGAAGCATGCAATCACACACCCACTAAGAGTCAGAGGGTGAGCAGTGGGGCAAAAACTGCACTTGGCCTCCACCTCAGGTTCCTGTGAATGACGGTTCCCTTACACAGAGGAATCCAGGCAGCTGCAGTAGGGTTTTTCAGTGGCTTCCCGTTCCCAACCCTACCATTACCATGGTGATGTCATACACAAGGACATCAGTGTGGCTGGGAGCTGTGGCCTGTGTAGGGTTGAGCCCAGAGGAAGATGGGAGAAGAAAAGGTATTTCCACTGGACTATTTCTCTTCCCCTCTCTATCTCTCCTTGACCCTGAGGGGCTTCTTCCCATTTCAGGCCCTCAGCCCATGGATGCAGCCCCCACAGGGGTCACATGGTGCAGAGGGTCAGTTCTAGTTCCAGAGTCTAGAACCATGAGACTCGTGTGGCTGTGTGAACTCATCCCCAAAAGCCTGTGCTTCCCTGTGAGGCTGAATACGGGGTGCAATTTGAGGGAATCCCAAAAAGTTACCACCACCACCCATGCTCCCTCTAAAAACCACTCTGCACCTGTCTGAGGAAGGATAGTCATTCCTTTGGAGTAAGGCTTCTGTGTGGTCCCCCCTCCACCTTAAAATGTGAATACATTTTGTGAGGCAGGGCAGGTAATTCATAGCACCACTGACATTTCATTTACAATAGATGAGCTGCTGCTTCAACAGGTAGCAAAATGCCTAGAAGAGGCCAAAGGACAAAGTTTTGGAAAGAGGAATAAAGAGGAATAGTGCACAATATGGAGGATGGGTGCAGGGAAAATCCAAAGCCAGAGTGATCTGAAGGAAGTGAAATTATTAGTTGCCTTGATAGAGGGAAGAGGAAGGTGGGACAGGGAACGTCCTGCAAGAAGGAGGGAGTACAGAAGAAGCCAGGAAAAAGAAACCATACTGCTTGGCTTTATTTTGTTAGTGATATGCAGACATACAGGGAAGCCATAGGACATGCATGTTCATAATAACTTCTACCACATACTGAGCATTATTATCATCAAAATCTGTGCTCAGGCACTTACAAACATCATCTCATTAAAGCATCACATGGATTCTGAGCAGCCAATGCAATTATGACCACATTCTACAGATTAGGAAACTACTTTCAGAGAAGCCAAGCTAATTTGCCCAAAGTCAGAGTTAGGATTATAATTTGGGCAGGTCTGATTCCAAAACATCAGCCTTAACTACCACCTTTAATGATCTTTGTCAATCACATTCTCTCACAGGCCCCATGGCCTCAAGTTAGCTCTAATAAGTCTCCACAGCCCAGGTTAGGTTCTGCCTTTGCCTACTTACTAAATAGCCCTCAGGGTTTGTTGCTATAACACATGCTGCCTGGGCCAAAAGTCTTAGCTGATTTTAATAGGAAACAATTATTTAAACACCAAAAAATTACCTTCAATTGAATTAACCACAGAGTGTGACATTTTCTTTCATTTATGTCAAGGATCAGACTTTCTTAAGTGTACTTGGCAACATAAGCACATCTTTTTTATTAGTCCTTTAAATATGAACTCATTTAAAGTTTTATTGCATTTATTACATTTTAGCTTGAAATATTGCTGGCTCATTAGGCTGTCTCTGGGGAGTCCAGGTTTGACCACTGAAGCAAAGAGAACATTTAATAAAGAGCTTCCTGGAGGGCTCAGGTGTGAGTCACAATGGTTAGAAGATAGTTGTATAGTATTCTGGGATGTCAGTCACACTTTTGCCCCCATACGGTTTGCTGCTAAAATAAATATCTGTCTCCTCTTTGAATCACACTCCCTTTAGTATTTAAAATGTAAGAGCCATTTCATTCTCTGTCTGTACCTTAAACTCTCATTCTATTTAAATAATTTCTCTTAAAGTAATTAATTTTATGATAGTCCAGCTTCTCAGTTCTGGCCAACCCATAATCTAGCAGTGTTAGGACCAAAAGAAATATCCACTTCATCCTTAGAAACTGTATCAATGGGAAAATGAAGCCCTTCAACCCATGCTAAAACTATTTAAGAGCTATTAACAATGCAAGGATTTTCCTGCCTACCACACCCAAGAACAAAAACCATAGTAGATATATCTTGTATTTAGATAATTTTTCTTTCTTTTTTTTTTTTTTAAAGCAAAAATCAAACAAAGCTTTATTTCACGCCAAGCATCAAAAATCAAACTGACCGGTCAGTAGATAATTTTTCAAATCATAACATTTACATATCATCTGTATATACTTGCAGAGTGTTTTTAACTCAGATTGGCTTAAATTTATTGAACTGCTTTCAAATTAGTACTTCTTGATTTTTCTCTGTATTATATGTATTTCAGTAAACACATAGAAGAACTATTTCTAGTCAGATTGGAGTAACTGGTGCCAGACTTACTCTTTCACCATAAATAGTCATAATGCTGGACAAATATGTGAGGATATAGTTTTTAGACACTGGACAACAGGGATTGCAGAACTGGGATCCCTGAGAGAAGGGACATATGGGATGTGAGCCCCACATTCACCATGGCTCTCTCATTGCGGACAGCTTCTTGACTTAAGTATCAGCAGGTAGAACTCAAACAGGGTAGGGCAGTCCTGCTAAACTGAGAAAACATGGTTTTGAGCCCAGGTCTCAGGATATCAGAGAGGGGAGTTGCACTGGGGGAGGGGGCAGATAGAAGCAGGAAGGAACAGAAGGTTTGTGATGCTTCTCTGTGAGTCCTTGGTCAAAGGCTTGCTGCGCTATTCTCCAAGGGCCTTAGCAGAGAGAGCTGTTACAGGGTTGAGAAAGGAAGAGAGATCCTAAAGATGCACAGTTCTGAAAGACAGTGAAATTCTAACCTAGTCAGGAGAGACCTCATTATTATCCCAGATATTCAGCTGGGGCACCAGAAAGGCCATTCTTTTTTTTCCTTTTTAAGATTTTTTATTTATTTATTTGACAGAGAGAGATCTCAAGTAGGCAGAGAGGCAGGCAGAGAGAGAGAGAGAGAGAGAAAGAGGAGGAAGCAGGTTCCCTGCCAATCAGAGAGCCCAATGCAAGACTCGATCCCAGGACCTTGAGATCATGACCTGAGCCAATGGCAGAGGCTTAACTCACTGAGCCACCCAGGCGCCCCCAGAAAGGCCATTCTTAAGGTGTGAGTACAACTCTAGAAATTAAAGGCCCCTATGCTGTATCACCCAAAATGTCCAGCAAATTAAAAAATGTTTAAACATGTGAGAAGCAGAAAATTTTGACCCATAATCAAGGACAAAAATAGTAAATAGAAACAGACCCTAAAATGACCCAGATGTTCAAATTAGTACATAAGAACTTTAAAACAGGTATTATAAATATGTCCAAAGTCTTAAAGAAAATATAATCTTAATGAGCAAGAAAGTAGGGAATCTGAGCAGAGAAATTAAAGCTAGAAGAAAGAAACAAATGGATTTGATGAAATGAAAAAATTAATTGGATGAACAGATTATATATGGTGGAAGAAATGGTGAGTGAGCTAAAAAACAGATCCATATAAATGATCTGATCTGAAGAATAGAGTAGTAAGATCAAACCAAAACAAATAGCCTCAGAGACCTGTGGGATATCAAATGGACTAACATGCACATAATTAAGTCTCAGAAGAAAATAATAATAAAAATGGAAGCAGGAAAAGCATATTTGAAGAAAGGGAGGTCAAAATTTCCCCAGATTTGATGAAAATACAAGAACCTATAGAATCAACACGTCTCAAACACCATGCCATGGCAGATCATAGTCAAAATTCTGAAAATCAAAGATAAAGAGAAAAAATTTTGAATTGAGGGGAAATAAAAGTGGAGCAAGAAGAAATGATATATTATATTTAGAGGAACAATTCAAATGATGGCTGATTCTTCATCAGTAATAAAATAGGCCAGAAGACAACGTAATGAAATCTTTAAAGTTCTGAAATTTAGAAGAGGGAAGAGGAGGAGGAGGAATTTTCAAATAAATGGAAGCTGAGAAAATGTATTGCCAATAGACCTTTTGTTTTTGTTTTTGTTTTTGTTTGTTTTTTTTTAAAGATTTTGTTTATTTATTTGACAGACAGAAATCACAAGCAGGTAGAGGCAGGCAGAGAGAGGAGGAAGCAGGCTCCCTGCCGAGCAGAGAACCTGATGCGGGGCTCGATCCCAGGACCCTGGGATCATGACCTGAGCCAAAGGCAGAGGCCTTAACCCACTGAGCCACCCAGGTGCCCCGCCAATAGACCTTTGTTACAATAAATATTAAAAGAAATTATTTAGTATGAAGGGAATAATACCAGATGGACACTCACATTTATAAAAATGACTGAAGAACACAAGAAAGTTAAATAGATGGAAAAATACAAAAGACCTTTTTTTTCTTTACTTGTTTTGTAACAGATAAATAACTGTTTGACTAAAAGTACTACCATATGCAAAGTAAAATACATGACTTACACCCAATCATATTGATAATTGTATTGAGCAAAAAGGACTAAGCACTCCAATTAAAAGGTAGAAATTATTAAGTGAAACCCAACTATCTTGTTTATAAGAGACATATTTTAAATATAAAGGCACAAAGACATACCAAGAAAATGGTAAGCACACAAAAAACTAGTGTGGCATTAATATTAGACAAAGTAGACTTTAAAACAAGGAATATTATCAAAGATAAAATGGGACATCACATGAAAATAAGAGTCTTTTCCAAATGAAGAAATACAAATACGCACATAAGCTATCTGTATGTACATGTGCTTGTTTTTCTCTTTTAACTCCCAATTCCTTCTCCATTCCACCTTGCTTCAGAATACTGATCTATGCTCGGGAGTTTGGAGATCTACAGTCCACATTTCTCAGACCATCTTGCTTCCAGGGTCTTTCTACATGACCAAGGACAATCTGATGTTCTCAAGTGAGATCTGGAAAGCAGGAGGGAGATAGAAGGTGTGCCTCTGTTGCTTCTGCTGGTGAGCACAGTCAAAGAGGCTCTTGGGTTTTTTAACACCAGTGTTAGTAGTGGTCTCAGTGCCTAGTCATTACCTTGACTGTCCACTGAAAAGGAACAGGGCATCCCTTTTGCTACTGTGGATCACAAGTCCTGGAGCCAGTAGACACATTCCATTTTCTGATTGGCTTTACCTCCTCCTCCTGGCAGCCCTTTATCCTGGAGGCTTGGTTCTGGAGCCAGTGGCTTCCTAATCTGAAAAGTCAGTGTTGAAAAAAAAAAAAGAAAGAAAGAAAGAAAGAAAAGAAAAGTCAGTGCTGCAATATGCCTTTGGGACACATTCCTAAAACCTGAACACAAAATCTGTTTCTTCAGCATTCCCAGTGACTCTCTAAGCCAAATGAAGACTGTCCTGTATCAACCAACTAGAGAGCATTCCATTTTTAGCAACCCAACCCTGACGGATACAGGTCTGATCTTCTAGCCATGGTTATTATGTTCATTCACTAAAATGTTATGGTTTGTTTGCTACCACAGCATACTCTAGCTTCTCCTGATAAATGCAGTGATTAAGCTGGTCTTGTAACTCATACCTGTCTAACTCCAAAAGCCTGCTCTTAACTACCCTCTACTGTTCTCTTGGAAGGACAAGATGGACATATGGTCGTGAGAGGTTGTATTGCCACACAAGAAGGCAAAATGAGCGTACAGTCATGAGAGATCACACACCAACACAGGAAGACCAAATAGATCTATACCATGAGAGATGGAAGAGAAATATAAGAAGGCAAGATGAATACATAGTCATGAGAGATGGCATAACTATGCAAGATAGGAAGGAAGGGCTCAGATTGGTGGTGTGGACAGTGAGGCTATGGAGACACACACAAGCCCTCTGCAGGAGTGGAGATGGTGAGGAAGGGTAAAGCACAAGACTGAGACTGGGACTGGGACTTCACATATCAGGCAGAGGGGAGAGGAGCTTGAGCTCATGGTTCTGACTGAGTCCAGTTTCCTGATTCCCTCCCTCTCCCTGCATGACAATGACAAAAGCCAATTGGATTCTACCACAGCCACCATTTGCAGCAGAAATCCAGAGGCTGCTTGGCCCTTGGATACCAAGTGGCTTATTGAGACAGGCTTGAGTCGGTTAGCTCTGCACACATCTGCAGAGGGGGTACACAGTTGTTGGAGCGGTTTTGTCCCTGGCCGCTTCTGGCAAACAAGCATTAGCACATGTTACCCACCTGTCCCCACCTGTTTCTTGAAGTGGCTTAGTCAGACTCATTAATGTGCTAAATACTGGGTAAGCCTGTGAGAAGAAAGTCCAAATTAGAAATATCAGTGCTTACAAGAAAGGAGCATATATGTTCAAAAGTATGCCTCTAGCGTTCTGCAGAATTGATGCTCTTGGATTTCACTGTAATTAATTCACCGCAATTACTTCATTGACCCATTTCATAGGCTTGGAATAGCATCATCTTTCACTTTTAAAAAAATCACAACATATCATCGTTTGAAATAGGACATCAGCTTTCTGGTTCCTGGCTTCTGATACTGGACAAGTCATTTAACCCGTCAAAGATTCTGCTTCCTCAACAATGACATGGGAACGATATCTGGAGATCAAGCCAGTTTATCTGTTTATTCTACCTGCATTCAGTGAGCACCCGCTCAATACTGTGAGACCCAGGAAATATGAAAACTGGCCCAAAACAAATATTCATTTATCTCAAATATTTAGCATTTTGCTTAATGGTCATAAACACCTGCTCTGATGCCAGGTAACCATGTCTACAATGGCCATTCCCAGTGGCAAGGTGGGTGACGTCCTGCTAAGTGAAACCTCCCCTGCTGTGAAGCCAGTGGCAGCTGCAGACACCGTACACAGTTGGTACGTGGTAGATGGCACACATGGCGCATGGCGGCTCGTCAGGGCTTTGCACCTGCTGTGGTCCTTGTGCCTGGGCTGCTCCAGGAGCCAGGAGCCTGGGGAGCAGAAATAACCCCTCAGGAGCATCTCTTTCGGCAGAGAGAGGATTCAGATCCTCAGAGGGAACAAATTCTATTTTTCAAGCCCAGTGCCCTGATCTTGCTCTGTTTAAAAGATCCAAATGGGGGAGTCTGGGTGGCACAGTCAGTTAAGAGGCCAACTCTTGGTTTGGGCTCAGGTTGTGATCTCAGGGTCATGGAAATGGAGCCCCTCATTGGGCTTTGCACTCAGCATGGAGTTTTCTTGAGCTTCTCTCTCGCTCTTCTTTTGCCCCTCCCCTCCGTGCTCTTTCTGTCTCTCTAAAATAAATGAATTTTAGAAAGAAAAAGATTCAAATGAAAATCATTGGTCATTTTAAACACGGAGCTTTAAGCCCTGACAAAGACCAAAGGTATTTACCCCGGAGAGGCAATAGGGAAGCAGTGGAAGGAGCCACCAAGAGCAAATTAAATCCCTCCTCTGCCCCTCATTTGTTTGGTGATCTTAAACAATCTTACTTAGCCTCGGCTTCCCCACCCATCAATTGAATGTGGTAAGAATTCTTGCCTCTTGGGCATTTTTATGAGGCTCTGGGATAAAACATGTCAAGGCTTAGGGAGTTGCTAGTATGCAGCAAGTGCTCAATAAATCATTATTATTTCATCATAAACTTTGTATAATTACCCACATTTCATAGGACCCTCCCATCTCGGCAAATTGCTGCATTTCTGTGCATGCCTCCTCGTGCAGTTGCCATTCCACTTTCTTATAACACCTGAGATGAAATGTTCTCTGACAGGTCATGTGGTCACGTGCTGTGGAGGAAACTGGCATGTGCTTTCTGGAAGCTCTGCTGATTGCTCCTGCCCTCCTCACCCAGCAATCCCACAGCTGCACACCAGCCCTTCTGGGGTGACTCGCTTCTCCCTGGCATCTCCAGCAACCTCCCACTGCCATTTCAACACCACGGGGGCCAGGAACACCTGGAGATCTCCACAGTCTTCCCACAGAGCCAGGGCTCCAGCACCGGAAATGGCCCCAGGATGGCCCTGAGTGTTGCTGGAAGATCAGGTGGCTTACAGAGAGGCTGTATCTCTCAGCCTGCCTGCGCTGCAGCAAGGATCATGATGAGCAAAAATGGGAGGTGGGAGTCAGAGGGCCGAGGCCACAGACAAATCATGGGCTGACAGGCAAGAGCTTGCCTTCGTGGAGAGTCACACTTTGCCTGTATGCTGAAAGGATGAACACTTTGACCTGTAACTCGGGGCCCAAAATCAGCAACATAGACTCTGTCTGTGTCTGTCTGTCTGTCTCTGTCTCTCCATGTTGCTTTGTCTCTTTCTTCCTCTCTCTGCATTGAAGTTCCTATAACTGTCAGGCCATGGAGTGAAGACTGAAGTACAGGCCTATTTCTCAGGGTTAATCTGGAGCATTCCAGGCTCAGGGCAGTGGAGACAGAGCAACTACTTAAGTCTTCTGACCTGTTGTCATTGAATCTCCAGACAAGCATTTTGCAATGGCTCTGACCTATCTGATCTTATTGCTACATTACCTGCCTGTATGTGTTCATCTTCGGTGATGAGTTCAAGAGTGGGCATTGTGACTGTGGGTTCCTCTTTGCTGTCAATGGGGGAACTTCTGTTTGGAAATCCTCACTCATCACAACAGGACTTCTAGTTCAAAATCAAGGGATGAGAAAACACTCTGCAGGCAGGAGCGACTTCCTGTGATGTCATAGACTTCCAACCCTCCTCCTCCAGGTTCCAAGGCTGAGTAAGGGAGGAGGGTGCGAGCCCCAGGGACCATCACCCACAGCCCACACCTGGCTCCTGTCACAAATACTCCCCATGTTGCTTCTCTCCAGGGAAAAGAGGGTCAACGGCCCCCGAGTGTAGCTTTAAGAGGGGCCAGTAAGAGTGTGTGAGAGAAAGAAAGGTAACACCATTGCCTGGTGGGTGGGGCTGCATGGGTGGGAGATGTGCACAGGATGAATGTGGTCATGTGACCTGGGCTACTTCAGGGTCACACAGAACAACCTACTCCTTCTGCTCCAGGTGCCTCCAGAGTCAGGGCTCAGAGCCAGCTGCAGAACACACCTGCGAAATGTTCAGTTGCCCCCCTTGACGGTCTCCTGGGAGGAGACTACAGGCAGGATGACCTGGCTCTGCCCCAGTAGTCCTCTCAGTGCATGGAACTCAACTCTCCTTGCTGGGGTTTCTTCACAGACAAAGAGGGTTCTCTCGCTTAAGCTTCTCTCATTGAGAGAAGAGGGATAAGTTGCCATGCTGTTACCCACCCTACGGAGAGACCCATATGGCAAGGGACTGATGTCTTCCACCCCAGGATGACTGTAGCCTCAAGAGAGACCCCGAGCCAGAACCACCCAGTTAAAGTGCTTCAGAATTTCTGACCCTCAGAAGCTATGAAATGATATTTGTTGTTTTCAACTGCCAGATTTTTGGGTGATTTGTTATGCATCAATAGGCAAATAAATGTCCATTATTTGTATGTTTAAAAAAAATTGCCTCGTTGAGACTCTGACTCTTAATTTTGGCTGAGGTCATGATCTCAGGGTCATGAGATTGAGCCCTGTGTTGGGCTCTGCTCTGGGCATGGATTCGCACTCTCACTCTCCCTCTGCCCCTCTCCTTCGCTTGCACACATGCACTTTCTCTCTCCCACAAAAAAAAAAAAAAATTTTTTTTGAAAAGAAAATGGTCCCAGCACACTGAAAAGAGTGAAAACTGCCAGGAAGGCCTGGGTTCAGCAAATGATGGTTACCATAGTAAGAAGGAGCCATTCTAGGAATAGTTAGGAGACAGGGCAAAGCAACCAGTGAATTTCTTGCCTGTGAGGAAGGAGGTAAGGAGAGAAAGCAGAGATGATGTTTTGATTTCTGATGTGAGCACCCAGTGGGCAGAGTGACCACTCACTAAGGCAGGGGCCCCCGCAGAGCAACAGGAATGCAGGGAGAAACAATGCGCTCAGGCTAGGAAAGGTCGATGTGAAGGTGCCTTAGGACATCCAGGTGGAGGCACCTCATAGGCAGATGGAGATGTAATCCAAAAATTCTGAAGGGAGAACTGAGAGCTGGAGTGGTGTCCTCTGCAGTCAGTGGCATTTTGGGAGAAGTGGAGAGAGGCCTCCACTAAAGTTACTTCCCTGTGCCTCTGATTCCCAGTCTGAAAGCAACAAATTTGTTGAGTCTGTAAATTGTCTATCCTGTAAGGCACCAGAACAGAACCTGGCATGTAGTAAATATTCAAGAATGGATGTTTTTTCACTCAGTGTAATCCCCTCCAGTCCCATCCATGTTGTATTGGGTATTAAGGAGGGCGCGTATTGCATGGAGCACTGAATGTTGTACATAAAAAATGAATCTTGGAACACCACATCAAAAACCAATGATGTATTTTATGGTGACTAACATAACACAATAAATAAATAAATAGAATGGCTATTCTTTTTTTTATTTTTAATAAACATATAATGTGTTTTTATCCCCAGGGGTACAGGTCTGTGAATCGCCAGGTTTACACACTTCACAGCACTCATCATAGCACATACCCTCCCCAATGTCCATACCCCTACCACCCTCTCCCATCCCCACTCCCCACAGCAACCCTCAGTCTGTTTTTTGAGATTGAGTCTTTTATGGTTTGTCTCCCTCCTGATCCCATCTTCTTTCATTTTTTCTTTTCCTACCCCCCAAACTCCCCACGTTGCATCTCCACTTCCTTATATCAGGGAGATCATATGATAGTTGTCTTTCTCTGACTGACTCACTTCACTAAGCATAATACCCTCTAGTTCCATCCACGTCGTCGCAAATGGCAAATTTCATTTCTTTTGATGGCTGCATAGTATTCCATTGTATATATACCACATCTTCTTTATCCATTCTTCTGTTGATGGACATCTAGGTTCTTTCTATAGTTGGGCTATTGTGGACATTGTTGCCATAAACATTCGGGTGCATGTGCCCCTTCGGAGCACCACATTTGTATCTTTAGGATATATACCCAGCAGTGCAATCACTGGGTCATAGGGTAGTTCTATTTTCAGTTTTTTGAGGAACCTCCACATTGTTTTCCAGAGTGGCTGCACCAGCTTGCATTCCCACCAGCAGTGTAGGAGGGTTCCCCTTTCTCCGCATCCTCGCCAGCATCTGTCATTTCCTGACTTGTTAATTTGAGCCATTCTGACTGGTGTGAGGTGGTATCTCATTGTGATTTTGATTTGTATTTCCCTGATGCCGAGAGATATGCAGCATTTTTTCATGTGTCTGTTGGCCATCTGGATGTCTTCTTTGCAGAAATGTCTGTTCATGTCTTCTGCCCATTTCTTGATTGGATTATTTGTTCTTTGGGTCTTGAGTTTGCTAAGCTCTTTATAGATTTTGGACACTAGCCCTTTATATGATATGTCGTTTGCAAATATCTTCTCCCATTCTGTCAGTTATCTTTTGGTTTTGTTGACTGTTTTCCTTTGCCATGCAAAAGCTTTTGATCTTGATGAAGTCCCAATAGTTCATTTTTGCCCTTGCTTTCCTTGCCTTTGGCGATGTTCCTAGGAAGAAGTTGCTGCAGCTGAGGTCGAAGAGGTTGCTATAGAATGGCTATTCTTAATGAACGTCTTTGGAGAAGAGCAACTGGCCGGGATGGCCCAAGAATTGAACATAAGTCAGTTTTCAGGCACACCTATTTTGTACCTTGGTTTTCTCTTCTACAACATAGCTGTCCGGCTGTCAAGAGAAATCTGCGTCAAGAAATCTCATATCTGGTTATAAGAGGAAAATATGAACAAAGAATTCTAGAGCTCTGACTTCAGGGTCCAAGACAAATTCAATTCACCAGGGGAAAAAGAATCTCACAGTGCTTTCTCCACTGGAGCGAAAAGTGCATTCTTCTAAGGAGTTGTGGGCAAAGACCAGGCGGAGACGGAACTTCCCTGGAGGCTTTCAGAGCAGTGAGTTCGGGACCCTGAGAGAAGACATTTTAAGGCAGTCAAGTTGAGACTAGAAAATTGCCTCACACACACCAAGTCCCAGGAATAAGCCTGCCTTCCTTGTTTTCTTCCTAATTAAGATGTGTCCGACGAAAGGAGGAGAGCATGATTCATGTCTCCAGTCATTCATAAATAGTTGAAGCGGACACCAAACAAAATCCCAGCTGTGTTCCCCACTTGTGATGCCCTTTCTGCTTGCCCATTGATCAGACCACCATTCTCCCTGGGAGCTCCTGGCTAACCTGACGGATAATGCAACAGCTTAATTACCAAACGTGTGGTTCCATCAGAAACATGTGCTTTGCTAATCACAAATGATGTTTTAAAGCTGAGACTGGCATGTGTGAGTGAAAAAAGAAATCAAAGAGTTAGTGTGGACCATGAAGAAAGCTGCCATAAGCCACCGAGACCATCCACAGAGATTCAAACTTGGACCCAAGGCCGCAGTCACTTGGAGATCGTTCTGCTCCTTTATCCAGGATTCTTCTTTCTTCCTACAACAAATAAGGCTTCGGTTTCTCCTCAGTTTGTGGAGGCACTTATAGAGTGCCTTCTATGACTTGGGTCCTTTGCTGCACCACAGAGACAAAGCGGAGCATGACAAACCTCCACCCTCAAGGGGCTCAGCTCACACTTGTCAATGGATTATTGAAATCACAGGAAAGAGGGAAACCCTGATTAAATACTAACATGAAGTAAAAAGAGCACATCAAGTGACTCACAAGTAGAGGTGTGTGTGAGTGTTGTGGTAACACAGAGAAAGCAGTAGTTCACTGTTTGGGAGAGTTTGTTTCGTTTTATTTGTAAAGATTTGTTTATTTACTTTAGAGAGAGAGAGAGAGAGAGAGCACGGGCAGGAGGAGGGGCAGGGAGCGGGAGGAGAGAAGCAGACTCTCCGCTGAGCGTGGAGCCCGACATGGAGCTCATGACCTCATGAGATCATGACCTGAGTCAAAATCAAGAGTCAGACGCTTAACAACTGAGCCATATATACAGATTTGTCTTAAGGAACTGGCTCGGGATTATGTGGTTGGCAGGTCTGAAAGTGGCAGGACGGGCTGGCAGGCTGGAAACTCAGACAGGGTCTATGCGTTCCAGTCTTGAGGCAGGATTGCTCCCAGTCTTCATTCTTGTGCCCTTCAGCTTGGTGGGTGAGGCCCATCACATGATGGAGGGTAATCAGCTTTACTAGAAGTCTACCGATTACAAAATACCTGTCCCATCTAAGAAACAGCTTCACAGCAATAGCTACACTGGTGTTTGACTAACATCTGGAACCTGTGGCCCAGCATGTACTACTAACTTCCATAGTCAGGGAGGGCTTCTCAGAGAAGGAACTTATTTATCTTCATGTGGATGGTTTTGAGATGGGGGTCCCAGGGTGCCCAGGGAGCCTGGAGGTTATTCAGGAAAAGGACAGGAGTCAATCAGGTATGGTTTGTATGCAGGTGGTCGCTGTGGGCAGACTGGTTTGCACTCGTGCTTGGGACCCTCTGTGGCTTGCTGCAAGACAAGGTAGCCTCCTCCCAAGCCTGAGCACTAAGATAGGACTCCCAGGTCTCCATGCTAAAGGCATGAGGAGATGATGTTCCTACCCAAGCATCTAAGTCCAGCCTGGTGATGTCCCCAGACCACAGCTCCATGACTGTCTCAATGTGGCTGGCCTGCCCGTGTGTGAGCAAAACAAGTCCCGAGTGGGACTGGATGAAGCAGCCTCAGGAGGGAGATGGGAAAGGCGTGCATTCACAAGTGGGCCAAGGAGGTGGACAAAGCATCAGCATCACCTGCCAGCCACGCCCAGCTTAGCCATTGACCATGCGACCCAGGCAAACTAATTAGCCTCCATGAGCCTCTCTTTACCCGTATATGGGTGGATTTGAAAACTGAAAAGCTCACGCATTTCCAGTGCTTAGAACAAGCCTGAACTTGCAGCAGACCTTTCCCCTCTCCCTGGCCCCAGGCCAAGTTCAGCCGTCTGGATTTACTCTGTTTCCAAGGCAGAGATGCTTTGCTTTCCTTGAGTGTCTGCAGGCTTTAAAGCATTCCAGCAGAGGAAGGAGGTCTGCGCCAAAGGGTCGCAATGACGCAGCTGTGGGTCACCAGAGCGGCCTCACGCTCATGACTCACTTTCTTAAAAATAATAAGACACGCGGAAGGTGCCAACACTAAGGAGGAGGGTTTCTTTAATCCTCTAGAGAGTCAAGTGTTTTTGATGTAAATGTCTCTGAACCCATTTCCCACATGATTAACCCGCACAGTCTTATCTTCAGATGACTCAGGCTGAGGGTCCAAGAGTCGGCAGTCGTCTTTATCGTAACCTTCTCATAGCCTCCACGTTGACTCCGTTGTTCAGGGACGACGCAGCTGCGTCTGGGAGCGGGAGGCAACTGTGCCCACCCGCGGCGGCCCCTGAGTCCTGCACTCCGTCTCCCCCTTTGGCCATGGCTTGCACACCCATCGCGGACAGACCACTCCACGACACAGCTCACCCTGTTGCCTCGCTCAGCCCTCTGCGGGGGATGCCCTGACAGCTGCCCCACCCTGGAGCCATTAGCACCCTTTCCTTGGAGTTGCCCTCCAACCTCGGTCCAGATGGTGATGGGGTCTCCCAGGAGTTTAAATAATAATTGTAGCTAATATTCACTGGGTACTTGCCATGCACCAGCACCGTATATTCAGTAACCCACTTAAGCAGCTCTCTGGGGTAGGTGCTGACAGATAAGGAAACAGGCAGGCAGGGTTTCGTAAGGTGGTAATATATTCTCAAGAACCGGTGCATCAGGGTCAGAACCTGCGAAGTCAGACTCTTTACCTTCTTATCTGCCACACTGTCTTTCCTCCATTTGCTCATCCCGACCACTCTCTGGCCGAGGTTCACTGAAGGTCAGCAGTGGGCCTGCCCCAGCTGGGAAAGAGTCCTCCGTCTGCATATTTAGAATTCAAACAATGTGTGCAGAGGCTGGAGAGAGATACCACAAGGCAGGTCCCAGCTGCGCAGACAGGAACAAGCATCTTCCCTCCCCCTGCCTGAGCAGCAGAGGAAGCCCCCCACCAGGACGGTGGTACAGACAGGAGACCCCACGAGGCAGGGCACACATGGCAAGAAGGCCCATGGTGCTAGCTGCCAGCCCTCCCCCGCCCCCCAGCTGCACTGCCACCCTCCCTTCCACGGCACCTCCAGAACCTGGGCTACGTGAACACCCCGAGAGGCCCAAAGCAGCAAAGGCTGAGTGCCCCTTGGTAGAAGTCACTAAAGAGAAGAATCATGCTCAGCCACAAGCCACATACAAAGATGTCCTGCAAAGCCATTAGCTGTGCCTGCTAACTGCTTTCCTTTGGGAAAATCGTGTATCAGATTTTTTTTTTTTTTATTCTGTGTCTGCTCTGCTGTGTTCTAAGCACTGTCTTGGTCGCCCCTTGGGCCATCTAGCACTGCTTGTGTGTTGATGGCGAATCCTGCTACGTCACTGGAGGCGGTGGTCCCTATTGGCTTTGGCCCCTCAGCCGGAACTTTCTGGGGGACTGCAGAGACATGTGGGGAGGAACCCCCACCTCAAGGCCGCACGCTGAGCCTGCAGGTACAGTGGCCATTTGCCACCAATTATAAAAGTGTTTTAGGCTACGTTTTCTTTTAAGTTGAACACAGGTCTTTCAGAAATGTGCTTTCCTTAAGATATATTCAATGAGAGTTTTTAATTATATCTTCTCAGAGAAGAAAGAGAACATGAGCAGAAAAGCATTGTAAAACGCTGCAGAACAGCGTCGTCAGGTCACTCAACACACATACAGCATGAGGAAAGCCCCGTTTCAAGGGGTGAACTCCACCAACGTCTCTGTGTCCCTTTCCTGGGGCCACCATCACCAAGTGCCACAGACCAGGTGGCAGACACAGCAGGAATGTGTCTCTCCCAGTTCTGGATGCTAGAAGGTCAGCATCAAGGTGTCCTCAGCGCCATGCTCTCTTGAAGCCTCCAGAGTAGAATCTGTCTCACGCTCCCTGGGCTTCTAATGTTGCCATCCTTGGTGTCCTTGGCTGGTAGGCAAGTCGCTTCAACCTGTCATCACATGGTATGTCCCCATGTGTCCTCACACGATCTTGCCTCTGTGCATGTCTGTCTATGCATCTCTTCTCTTCTTACAAGGACATCTGTCACATTGGATGAAAGCCCTCGCTAATGACCTCAACTTAATTGCTTCTGCAAATCAGGTCACTTCACAAGTACAGGAAGGTGAGGACTTCTTATGGACATAATAATGTCCAAACTATCCTCACCTTGTCCCTGCCTACCCCCCAACTCCTAGTGGGAACCCAAAGCCCCTCCTGTCCTGTTCCCGCTAACCCTCCGGGCACGGTTTTCCAGTGCTCATGCTCACCTGGCTTAACCAGTTATGTCCATGGTCTCGGGCTCTTTCCTTTGACTTTTCTCCCATCCCAGGCTCTACCTATCAGCCTTTAAGATGCCATATAGGATTGTGGAAATCTCTTCGGGCTCCATCTCACTTCTGTGTCATGCATAGCCACTTTCCATACTGAATTTTTGTTGGTAAAGGTGATTAGTAAAGAAGCTCTCACAGCCTGGGCGAGGCAGATCTCCTTGTTTGGGAGTATCTTCCCCTGGTTCAGACCCACTGTGTATTCCTTTGTCCTGCACAGACATGCACACCAGTGGCCCTCGGGCATACCCTAGTTTTCCGGATCTCGAACAGACCTGCAGGAGAGGTGTTGGGTCTCTATCTGTAGCAGGAACAGGTGCACACAGACCAGGGCCCCACATTGGCTGCGAGCAAGACACACTGAGGTTGCTCTTGCTGTGTTTCCTTCACACGAGTAAAGCTTCGTGCATCCAGGACCTGCATGAGTCCTGGCTTTCCTGGTGACCCTGAACCAGGAGGAGCTTGATATCTGCGACTGTGGCTCTGGGTGGGGTGGGCTCCTCCCCCGGAGGTGCAAAGAGCTGTCACTTTGTTTGACAATTTTATGCCTTACCTTGCCTCTGAAACTTGAAGTGCATTCAGGATACAAGATCCTTAATGGGACCATCCAAAAGTTGCTCACGGATATATGTGGGTTCTGATGTGTTTATGGAATCAATGAACAACTGAATTATTTTCTCTGTGTGACATATCAAACAATTTGATTTAATGCTGTCACTCAGTGAACTATTTGGGCATCTTAGAGCCAATGGTTGCAGACTTCATTTTGCAAAAGGGTTCCCTCAGAATGTTCATTAAATTTCAGACATCTGGGCTGACTTCAGAGGTTCCAGAGCAGTAGGGAAGGGAGAGCCCAGAAAACTGCCTTCAAGTTGCTCCTCCCCGGGGTGACGGTGACCAATGTGGGCTCTTCCAAACATTCTGAGAGGCGGCCACGTTAAGCACAGCCTCGGAGAGGGGTAGCGCATTTTGAATGTGTGACTTTACACACACACACACACACACACACACACACACACACACGTGTGCACACACATATTCACATATACACACATATCACACACACACATACACACACACACACTACACATACATAAACACATACACACACACATAACCACACACAAACGCACATACCCACACAATTATACACACACACACACACACACACACACATCTCTTCGATCAGTTTGGACCAAGTTGGTTGGCTGCTTCTTCCTTTAAAATGTTCCAGCATACGTTAGGGTAATGGTTAGTTTTGTGCGCATGTCCCACTGTGCTGGGGTGCTTCATTTCCAGCCCTGCATTGTGATGAGCACCTGTCACTTTGCTAATTCCCGAGGCTTGGCCTGAAGACCACAGGGAGCTCAGCTGCTGGGCTTAGGAGCGAGAAGAGTAAGCCAGGACCCTGAAGGAATGGGGTGGGAGAGTGAGCCTTGGAGAATGAGCCTTAGAGGCATCCAGCCTCTCCCATGGTGTCCAGAGGCAGGCGGTGGTGACAGTCTGGCCTCCATAGGTGGACAGTGACCAAAGCAGGGATGGTCACGGGAGTCAGCATGAGCCACAGCACAGTGGACACCAGGCCAGTGATTGCAGGAGGCACGAATCCCACCACGATCCATTGAACCCCTCCTGCGGCCAGACAGTTACAGCCACACGTGAGCCTCTGTTCTCTCTTCCCCTCACACTGACCAGGCCCTGGGACTTGCTGTGCTCACCGAGTTCTTCTCGGTGTGTGTCACTTTGGGGTAAAAACTTATTTCCCGTCTTCCTTGCAGTGGGTCCTGAAGATGGCTGATTCCTCAGGCACCACGCGGGGGGATGGGGCGTGGCGAAACAAATCTTGCCCCAGTGTAAACCGAGCCTCCATACACATGTGCACATATCCATGTAGACAGCACACCTGTGGGGTCGAATTTTCCTAAGGGGAACAATTAGGAAACAAAATATCTGATAATGAAAATAAGGTTGGAGAGACTGCCTTTATTCATGTAGTTGATTCTCACAGCACTTCTGTAAAGAGGGTACTATCGGAACCTTCCTTTAATAAATAAGAATCATCAGCACAAAGACGTTGAGACACTCACCCAGGGTCCAGTAAAATATGTCAGGTGCAAACACAGCCTGCGGGTTCCTCTGCGTCTTGGCCGCACTGGCGTAGGGAACGGCAGAGAGCCTGGAAGACCCCACATGCTGGTCCTGGGTCTGGGGGACCTGGCACATCCCTTTGCAAGTTTATTCTTTCTTCACTGAGACACTCAGAAGATGCGAGAGCATATGCAGTGAAAGAGAAGAAGAGGGACTGTAAGTAGGACAGTAAGCAGCGCGGTGGTTTCTCTGCCAATGCTCACCAGCCACAAGCAGACGCAAATACCCAGAGCACGTGTCTATGCCCACAGAGAAAAGCCCACATCACTTAGCATGAAGCTCCCTGCTCCGCACACTCATTGCCTCCCTCTGAGCTTCGGGGAACTTTACTGTTTTTCAGCTGCTGTCTTCCTTTCAGTCCCTACTATGGGGTCGAGATGGGGGGGGTATTAAAATTTGAATGGTTTCTTAGCTCTGTTTCTTTTTTTCCCTTCTGGGAAGATTTCCTGCATAAATGATGTCTCAAAAAGTTCGTTTCCAGAGGCTTGTTTTTCTTTAAAAAAAAAAAAAAAGCCTAGAGATTTTTCTGTGCAGACTTAACGTCTGAAACACACCCAGTTCCCTCTCCCGAATAGTTTCCTCTGTACGTTTCTCCATGTGGGTTTTATTTCCAATGGAGCCAGCATTGCCACAGGCCAGACGGGGCCCTTTCAGAGCCTGTTCTAGAGGCCGGGGGTGTTTCTACAGGTCACAGACAGAGGGAAAGCGCGTTCCCCACCCAAACCCTTGCTAGAGCTCTCCCTTTTTTCAGACAAATGAGGTTTTTATAGGCTCCCCTGCATACAAAAGATGGTCTTGGATTCTCTGCTATAGATATAGAAACTTCTATATAGACCACGCATTACCATCAGATAAAGCTCTGGATCCCTTGGAGTATGGCCACTGAGAGCCCACCACTGTCCACCGACTTCTCTCACCTTGGGTTCTTGCCCGGCAGAAGAACTGGGTATACTCATGTCGGCAAAAAAATGGACCTAGAATATGGGATGTATTAAGCTTAATATGGGAGACTGGAAGGAATGAGCATTTTATTTGCTTAAGGCAACTTAGGGACACCTGATACTAATAAATGAAATCAGGGCTGAACAGTATTTAAAACAACCATACAAATTGGAACATGCTCATCTAGTCAACAGAACAAGAAGAAAATCCAGAAGTCGGCAATAAATAAACTGAGTAAACTCAGTCAGTCATTTCAATTCCCTTTTTGTAAGATATTCATGAAAATTGGATTTTTGGAGGATCTCCATGAGGTTTCACTTTTTTTAAATTCAAATTCAAATTAGTTAACATATAGTGTATTATTAGTTTCAGGGGTAGGATTTAGTGATTCATCAGTTGTGTGTATCAGCCAGCACTCATTATATTAAGTGCCCTCCTTAAAGTCCATCGCCAATTAAACCATTCCCCCCCAATCTCCCCTCCAGCAACCATCAGTTAAATATCCCAATAAACATGGATGCAAAAATTCTCAACAAGATACCAGCTAATCAGGGGGCACCTGGGTGGATCAGTTGGTTAAGCATCTACCTGAGGCTCAGATCATGATCCCAGGATCCTGGGATGGAGCCCTAAGATGGCCTCCCTGCTCAGCTGGGAGTCTGCTGCTCCCTCTGGCACCCCCCACTTCCTGTGCATGCTCTCTCTCTCAAAGAAATAAATAAAATCTTAAAAAGAAAAGAAAACCCAAAAGATTCTGTCAGAAAATTGCTAAAACTGATACAGGAATTCAGCAAAGTTGTAGGATATAAAATCAATGCACAAAAGTCTTTGCACTTCTGTACATTAACAATGAAGCAGCAGAAAGAGAAATCAAGGAATTGATCCCATTTAGAGTTGCACCAAAAACCATAGGATACATAGGAATAAACCTAACCAAAGACATAAAAGATCTGTACTCTGAAAACTACAGAGTACTTATGAAAGAAATTGAGGACACAAAGAAATGGAAAACGTTCCATGCTAATAGATTAGAAGAGCAAATACTGTTAAAATGTCTATGCTGTTCCCCTTTCTCCACATCCTCTCCAACACATGTTGTTTCCTGTCTTGCTAATTTTGGCCATTCTAACTGGTGTAAGGTGATATCTCAATGTGGTTTTAATTTGAATCTCCCTGATGGCTAGTGATGATGAACATTTTTTCATGTGTCTGATAGCCATTTGTGTGTCTTCATTGGAGAAGTGTTTGTTCATATCTTCTGCCCATTTTTTGATATGATTGTCTGTTTTGTGTGTGTTGGGTTTGAGGAGTTCTTTATAGATCCTGGATATCAGCCCTTTGTCTGTACTGTCATTTGCAAATATCTTCTCCCATTCCGTGGGTTGCCTCTTTGTTTTGTTGACTGTTTCCTTTGCTGTGCAGAAGCTTTTGATCTTGGTGAAGTCCCAAAAGTTCATCTTCGCTTTTGTTTCCTTTGCCTTTGGAGACATATCTTGAAAGAAGTTGCTGAGGCTGATATCAAAGAGGTTACTGCCTATGTTCTCCTCTAGGATTCTGATGGATTCCTGTCTCACACTGAGATCTTTGCACTACTGGGTATTTACCCCAAAGATACAGATGTAGTGAAAAGAAGGGCCATCTGTACCCCAATGTTTATAGCAGCAATGGCCACAGTCGCCAAACTGTGGAAAGAACCAAGATGCCCTTCAACGGACGAATGGATAAGGAAGATGTGGTCCATATACACTATGGAGTATTATGCCTCCATCAGAAAGGATGAATACCCAACTTTTGTAGCAACATGGACGGGACTGGAAGAGATTATGCTGAGTGAAATAAGTCAAGCAGAGAAAGTCAAGTATCATATGGTTTCACTTATTTGTGGAGCATAATAAATAGCATGGAGGACAAGGGGAGATGGAGAGGAGAAGGGAGTTGAGGGAAATTGGAAGGGGAGGTGACCCATGAGAGACTATGGACTCTGAAAAACAATCTGAGGGTTTTGAAGGGGCGGGGGTTGGGAGCTTGGGGGAACCAGGTGGTGGGTATTGGAGAGGGCACGGATTGCATGGAGCACTGGGTGTGGTGCAAAAATAATGAATACTGTTATGCTGAAAAAATAAAAAATTTTTTAAAAAAATGTCTATGCTGCCCAAAGCCATCTACACATTCAGAGCAACCCTATCAAAATACCACCAGCATTTTTCACAGAACAGGAACAAACAATCTAAAATTTGTATGGAACCAGAAAAGACCCTGAATCACCAAAGGAATGTTGAAAAAGAAAACCAAAGCTGGAGGCATCACAATTTCGGACTTTAAGTTATATTACAAAGCTGTAGTGATCAAGACAATGTGGTACTGGCACAAAAACAGACCCATGGATCAATGGAACAGAATAGAGAACCCAGAAATGGACCCTCAACTCTATGGTCAACCAATCTTCAACAAAGCGGGAAGTTTCACTTCTTGCGTTGAATTGGTATTCCCTCGGCATTGTATCTGAAAATTACAAAACAAGGACTGGCATCTCAAACACAGCTGTATCTAACACAAATTTTGCTTCCTGCTGAAAAATTCTTGAGACTCCCAAAATGTTGGAAGGACCACATTCACTACAATAATGATAACGAACAGCTTTTGAGTGTGGGCCAGACACTGGGCTAAGTGCTTTATGTAAATTATCTCCTCTAACCCTCACTAAACCTCCTTCTGTATTATGATTTCAGTCTTATGTGTGGGAAAGCCGAGGCCTGGAGAGGTCCCAGAACTTGCCCTTGGGTCACAACCGGAGAGCTGGTGACACAGAAGTTCAGCTCCAGCCTGGCAGCTGACCTCACAGCCTGTGCTCCTGTTTGCAGGATCATTAGTAACCCTCAGTTAGCAAGGAGCTGATCATCTGGTGTCATCTTTTTCGTTCCAGCTTTACTGAGACATAATTGACACATGACATTGTGTCAATTTGAGCTGTCTAGGCTGTTGATTTGATATACTTACATGTTGCAAAACGATTACCACTATAACATGAGCCAACAGGCCATCACAGCACAAAATTACCATTTCTTTAGTGTATTAAAAACATTTAAGATCTACTGTATTTGGTTGTTATTAACTGTATTATTAACAATTTTTTATTTTTTATTTATTTATTTATTTATTTATTTTTAGAAAGAGAGACAAAGAGCATGGGACCTGTGGGATGAGGAGCAAAGAGGGAAAAGCAGTTTTCGTGCCCAGCATGGAACCTGACTTGGGGCTCAATCTCAGCCCTGAGATCGTCACCTGAGCAAAAATCAAGAGTTGGATGCTTACCTGACTGTGCCACCCAGGCAGCTCTGGGAGTATGATTGACTATAACTACCATTCGATATATCTGAGCCCCAGAACATCTCATCTTATAAAGGGAAGTTTGTACTCTTTGACCAACATCTCATTCCCCCTTCTCAGCGCACACACACACACACACACACACACATACACACATACATTATACATCTTTACTCATTCATCTGTTGATGGACACTCAGGTCATTTTCAGGTCTTGAATATTGTGAGTAATGCTCCACTGAACACGAGGGTGCAACAATTTCTTTGCAATCCCAGTTTCATTTCTTTAGGATACATACCTGGTATTCTCATTTCTTATGTGAGTAGCACATGCCAGTAGTTTACACAGAGCAAGACAGTGAAAGCAGCCACGTTACAATTTCCTGCGAAAGGCACGAAGGTAATGTAGCATGAGGCCTTGACCTATCAGAAATCGATAATCCATTTGTATACAGACAAGGCACACAATTAGTTAAACTAAGTTACAATTCCGGGTAAGGGATAATCTTCATTAAAATCATAGCATATTTTATCAAAGCTCAAAATTTTGTCACAAAAAGACCAACATGAGTCACCACCATCTGGAAACCCCCAAATCTCTCGCAAAATGATGTCGTGCGGCTACGGCGCGGGAGTTTCTATCTGGAAACTCCAGAATTCTGGGGTGAGGATGGGGACGTGCAGAGGGCAGAGGGCCCAGGCACAGGGCAGGAGGGGTCAAAGGTCCGAAAAGGAACATGAAGAGCCTCCGGCTGGTCCCACCTTCCTCTGATCGTGTCTCTCACCCTTGGATGCCTTTGCCACCACAATCCTGCTTCTTTTGCTTATTGAGGATGGAGAGATGGAAAGAAGAAAATGGAAGGAAGTGAAAAAAAGTATTAAGGAATAGATGAAGGGAAATTTGTGGGAAAGAAAAGGCTTTAAATGGCCTTTTGCTCTGAAGGTGGGAAAGCGAAATGAAACCACCAAGAGAAGCCCCTTCACTCTTAGCAATTTCAAGCAACAGCTTTATGACATTTGCTTCTATGGAGCGGAGAGAACAGGCAGAAGGAAATGAAGGGCTATTCCAAAGAATGCGATACAATGACCTCATATAACTAGGGCTGCGTGCTTTCCGATGATATGACCCTTGCAAGATTAATCCACTTGGTCTCTTATTATTCCCATCAGGCATTCTCAGCATGGGATGTGTGCTCCTCAGATCCAGAAACCTAAAAATTTTGCAAATAATTAAGCTGCTGCGGTTCTTCTGGGGAATGGTTCTGGCGTTCCCCTCAGTGTCACCAAGATTTCCCAACCCTGCCGATGAAGGCAGATGAACAACTGTAGATTCCAGCAGATAGATTGTAAAAGCCTGAGCTTTAAAGTTCTCGCTTGGCAGGCCATTGTGAATCTTTCCCTAGGGTGCTTTGCTTATTAGGATAAAATGGTGAATTTATCAGACTTTCCAGAAGCCCAGATATTGTATAGAGACTTTTCCAGGCAAACTTCCATACCCTTTAACCATCTCTTTTATGATAAGGTTTCAAATTTTCTCTCCAATACCCCAGTTGCTTCTATGGGTCCACTGGTCTGTCACATAGACAGCATCCACAAAGTCAGCATTGTATTCCAGGACAAGTCTGGCCAGCATAGAGGAAAGAGGATTAGCAGCCTTATTTTGGATGCTGTGCTTCTGCTGATACAACCCAAGATCACACAAACTTTTCTGATAGATACACAACATTTTGTCTTGCATCAAATCTTTCTGACAAGTAAAATTTCTATACCTTTCCATGTGCTACCTCCAGATTCTCACTTTCATTTCTCTCATACTTACACAGCTGATTTTGAGAAAACTAAAGGGCAGAATGTTATGTTTGTTATTTTTTTTTATTAATTTTATTTTTTTTAAACATATAATATATTTTTATCCCCAGGGGTACAGGTCTGTGAATCGCCAGGTTTACATGTTTGTTATTTTTTAAATGTGTCATCTTGGATTCAGTAATTGTTTAGAATATCACAGTATTTCAGGATCTTGATTTCTCATCCAGTGTATGGAGTTGTCCCTTCCAGCTTCAGGCCCCCTCGTGGGCTTGTTTATTATGATCTCGATGGCCTATCAAAGTCCCTGGTTTCACACTGGGCAGGAGAAGGAGACCAAGTACTACCAGCTCCTCCTACTTGACCCTGATGTAGTTTGATCAGTGAATCTGTGCTCTTGAAGTGGAAAGTGTTCAATCAGTCAGCAATCCAAGTTGACTATTACCGTACCCAGCCCATATCTCTCCATCGTGGCAGTTGGAATATCACAAAATTCTTTCCTAAGGATGTGGCTGGGTGCATGGAGGGGAAATTGGGGGAAGGTGATCAAAAGGCACAAACTTCCCGTCATAAGACAAATAAGTGCTAGGAATGTAATTACAAGATGACTCTAGCTAATATTATTTAATGATAATATATGAAAGGTTTTTAAGAGAGTGAATCCTGGGGTTCCTGGGTGGCTCAGTTGGTTAAGCGTCTGACTCTTTGTTTCTGCTCAGGTCATGATCTCAGAGTCTTGATATCAAGCCCCATATCAGCCTCCTCACTGAGGGTAGAGCTTACTTAAGATTTTCTCTCCCGGTTTCATCTGCCCCTCCCCCCACCTCTTGTTCATGCAGGTGTGCTCTTTCTCTAAAAGTGAGAGAGAGAATCCTAAGAGTCCTTATCACAAGGGAAAAAAAAATTTTTTTTTGTTTTTTCTTCTTAGTGTATCCATATGAGATGATGGATGTTCCCTGACCTCAGTGTGATAATCATTTCACCATACATTAAGTCCAACCATTGTTCTGTCTACCTTAAGCTTATACAAGGATGTATAGGATGTATGTCAATTATATCTCAATAAACTCAAAAAACAAAAATGGAAAAAGGAACTTGCTGAGCTTTACTCTTCTTACATACAGCATTCTTTGACATTCCTGTTGGCCTCATGGAAACCATTACAGAGAGACAGATTTGACTTGGCAGGGAAAGTTCCTTGGAGGCAAAAGAGCTGCTCCAGGCGGCCGGTGAGCTCTCTGCCTTTGCAGGTATTTTTCGACAGGCCATGGATCGGCAATAAAATAGGAAAGATTCAGGTATCACACGTGGATCTAATTCTGTCATCTGTATGGTGACGTGCAATTCTGAAACTTTTTTACAGGAGATGATTCCCAGGGATGATTTCTAGCTTCAGGTACAGCTTGATTCAAGGCCCAGAGATGTCACTGCATCTCTCTACTCTGTTTCTGTTGTGTGTCTGTTTCCCCCTCAGCCTGCCTCTCCTTGCTACAACCACATGGCCACAGCATCTGACTGAGCCTGTATGCTCACATCCCCAAGCCCGGAGGAGAAGAGGTCTGTGTTCCATCATTCCTAGCAAACAGCTCAATGCTTGCACTGATTAGACTGGACTGGGTCACTAGTCCATCCTGAAACAATCACTATGGCCAAAGAGATGAGATAGACTTGTTCTGGTTATCTCTTGTTATGGAACAAACTCCTCCAAAATTTGGGGACTAAAACAATAATCTGCTCATTATTCTCACGGCTTCTGTGGGTTAGGAATCTGGGTAAGCTCAGCTGGGTGACTCGGGCTTGGGACTCCCTGTGGACTCATAGTTGGATATACTAGAACCTTGAACACTGTGGGGGTAGCGGGGGAGAAGTTGGTCCTGGAGCTGACAGGGTATACCTCTCTCTTGGCATGGTCTTGGGGCCTCTCCTCTGGACCAGTTTGGGCTTCCCCAAATCATGGTGATCTCAGGACAGTCAGACTGCTTATGCATTGGTGTCCCAGGAAAATAAGCTGTGTTTGACATTTCTATAGGCTGGCCTCGGAAATCACATAGTGTCATTTCACTCTACACCACCTGAAACACAAAAACCCAGGTTTAAGGGAAGGGTATGAAGACTTGATCTCTTGATGGAAGGGGACAAAGTTCTAAAAGGACATCTAGAAGAATAGCCATCTTTGGAAAATAAAATTTACCACATAAACTGATGAGCTTAATCCAATCAAAACCCAGTCCGGAGATGAGAACCCCATGTCTAGCAATCCCTGGAGTAAACCTGGTGTTACTGTTAGAAAAGAGGGACACGGACAGGGGTGAGGGGCAGAACAATCCCTCCCTTCTTCGTGTTGTGGGTGCTCAATGAAGGACAGATAAAGAAGGGAAGAGGTCTCTGTTTTTCTGCTTACTTTGATGTTTTTGTGTATTTCTATAATTACTTTATCATATGAACTTAAATTTTGCAGAAAACATATTTTTAGCCAAAACTAAACACAAAACCTTTCTTCTGAAAGGAAGACATACACCTCATTAACTAGAGCCACAATTTAGCAGCAATCCAACACATTAGGCTGAGTTTTCTTTGTGCTGATTATAAACAGATTAACAGTATAAACAAATTGAAAGCCAGTTATACATTTTTAGAGGACAAAGAGTTTTAATGTTGCTGAGGGGCAAGGTGCTCATTACAAATATCTCTGAGAATCTGCTCAATTGGCACTTTCAAGATTATGAAAGTTCTTTCCTATCCTCATCCTATTGTAATATTACTAAATTCAGGTGAGAATTTAGTACATGCAGGCAAAATGTTTAAAAAAATAAAGCTTTATCTCTCTTGAAATAGTCGATAACTCAGTATTTTTATGCTTTTGCCAAAATGACGTTGACCCTCTACTAGAGGTAGGCTGTATATTGTTTCCTAACTAGGGAAATGTAATAAATAGAAAATTTATTATTATAAATTCACAATTGAAATGTTTAAAAACAAAACAAAACAACTACTGTGTGTATATACAATTGTTGTTTTAAAGACTTTCTTCCATCCCACCCAGATTGGCTGATGCCTTAATTAGAACATTTCTTCTGTGAACCTTTCTTCTCTTTCTAAATAAATGCATTGAGAGCTTATTAAAATGAATTCCCTCCACTCTCTGACTCTGAGGGATGGCCAACTTCAGATAACCACCTGTTGATGGCTACAGATTGTAAGTCAGTGTTTCTCCTCTAAAGTGCAGCCTGCCAGGATGGGTGATGGGGCCACGGGCCCAGGAAGATGCCCCTGCCTCCGTGTCTGCACTCCCTGACATGCACAGCTCGCTGTCAGCAGCACGATGTTCACCATCAGAAGAATCTGCCCCAAGGCTCTGGGGTGGACGGCTCTGGGAGATTTCTGAGCAGCTTTCCTCACTCAGGGGCATGCAATGCCAACAGCCCAACAAAGGAACCAGCTAAGAGGTTCCGTGTTCAGACAACGGTCCGTTGTTTGGTCTGTATGATTTCAAACAGCAGGCTGGTCTACTTCTTCTTTTTTTCCCCCTAACCCTATTGACTAAATTGGTCTATTATTTTAACATGATATAGAATTTTTGAGTCACAAAAACCTACCCCCATTTTTAATTTTTTGCTGGATACACTTATTCCAGAACATGTGACTTCTTCGCCTGTGAACAGGATTTGCTAGCTTTTACCAACACAGCTTGTGCCTTACCTGCACAGGGTAAGGGAAATACATGAGCCTTGAGGACTGGCCTGGGCTGTCCTTCTCCTTTTCCAAGGTCATAGGAGAGGCCAGCTTTGCCCGTCGCACCCTCCCACGTGCTCCATTTTCAACAGACGTCGCCCCATCCAGGTGAGTTTCCCTTCTCTCTCACCTCCTCTGACCTCCCCAACTCCCTGAAAGTTCCTAATTCCTCCGTCTCCCCCAAGTAATACAGATGCAACACAGTGACCACCTGGACACCATTCTCACCTGCATAGCGGAGAGCCTCTCGAAGTGGGGTGGGGACAGGGCACAGTTTCCATGTTGATGGCAGCTTGGTCCTGAGCTCCCTGCCCTGCACTCGGCCACTGGAGGCTCTAACCCTTTGTGTAGACCAGGCATGGCGGCTTTCAAAATGTCGTCGTATTCTTAGCCATGCTTGCACTTCACAGCAACCCTGTGAGATTGGCAGGGTCAGAACCACTGGTCCATTTTCCAGAAGAAAAAATGGAGGCTCATCAAGATTAAGTGATTTCCTCAAGGCAACCAGCTAGGAAATGGCAGAGACAGACCTCAAACCCAGGTCTTTCCATTAGGCCAAAGCTATTCTGAGGGTCTCGGTGGCTCGTGGTGCTTCAGAAACCTTATTCTGAAGATCACCTCTGCTCCTCCAGAAGGTGGTTAGAGACAGAGTCTCATAAAGCTTAACCCCAGGGCACTTCCAAAGTTGAATCAAATGAACTTTTGCTGAGGCCATGTGCATAACGGATGGAACGTTGTGCTTGGAAGGAGATGGTTTGGCCTCTGCTTTGAGCTCTTCCACAGATTAGCATATGAGCTTGGCTATAACTTGCTCATTCGTTCGACAAACATTTTTTAAATACCTTCCATGTGCCAGGCACAGTGCCAGACTCTGAGGAAACACACAGCACACATGATCAGGTGGATCGCAGTCTAGTGCAAGGAACAGACGGACACCACACCAGGTGGCAGGAGCCTTGGAAGAGGACCCCTCATCTGTTTCAAATGAAGAAACTGGATTTGATGGGTTCTGGGGCCTCTTTCTGTCCCCAGCGTTCTTTGGTTCTGTAACCACCCAGCCCAACAAAACTTCATCCAGAGAGGGTGAAGAACACAGAAAATCGAACTTCATAAGTAATCCTGGTATTTCTCCTAAACCTCTCAATTAAAATGCCACAGTTGAGCAATTTACCTTTCCTCGTTTATTCCCTACTATGGGGAGGGCTGATAAAGAATGGGAAAATGGCTCAAAGTCAGGTGACTTGGAAATGCAGAAGAACAAGAGGATGGACTGGTGAACGGGCAGATGCAAAGACAGGGAGTAAAAGGCGAGGCCGAGTGGCAGATGTGCTCATGAGTTCCCTGGAGACCTGCCCCTCTGCTCAGTTCTGGGACATGGCACATGTCTGAATCCTGCCTTAAGAGAGCCGACAGAACACCAATTACAGCTGGAAATGCCTGTAATTTTTAATCAACCATACGAATTTGTTCTGTCAGGAAATTTCAGATCCTGAACTATAATTATATCTCCCTTTTGTAAAATATTTCTTCCTCTGAGGTAACAGGGATTATATTATCTAACAAAGGTTGAGCATAGGACAGAACACATTTTAAGTTAAATATTATCAAAGTTCTCTCCCAGACCCATGGCCATAATACCCTCCCTCTCCTCAGTGTTGAGTGGATTCCTACCCCAGGAAGCCCAGTAATCCATGACATTCCCCCAACCAGGCCTTAGTCACTGCACAACTGAGAAGTCATGTTTTTAGTATTTTTTTTTAAAGAGAGAGAGTGGGGGCGGGGGTTGTGTAGGGAGGAGCAGAGGGAGAGAGAGAATCTTAAGCAGGCTCCATGCCGAAATCAAGAGTTGGACACTTAATCAACTGAACCACCCAGGACCCTAAGAAGCCATGTTTTAAACATGGAGGTGAAAATCAAGGGAGGTTTTTTGCCAAATTATGGCCACATTATCCCTGTTTTGTTTACCAGTAGAAGTTGAATAATATGAAGTGGACCCCAAAACCACCTACTCACTCTGCTCCCCACCCATGAGCAAAACAGCTCTGACCATTTACAGAACCATCAGAATGTTTTCCAGATATTGAGTCTTCTCTCAACTACTTTTTTTCAAATCTAAGTGTGAATGAGTCAGAAACATTAATTGAATCATCCCCACCTGGAACCAAGCTTCAAATTAACATGAAAAAAAAATGTATGATTTATCAACATACAAAAATTAAAGGCAAAGATAGGGAATGCTCATTTCTTTACATCTGTCACAGACAGGATCCTAACACCTTCATCACCTTGGTTCTGCTCATTTGCAATAGGTCTCCTAAACTTGCCCCCACCCAGCCCTTCCCTACTTTGCAAGTCCCGCCAGAGACTGCTGGGGCCAGATGACAAAGACAGCAGACACACAGGCACTTCCCAGCCAAGCGTGTGGGACCCAACAGATGCATGTTCCATCCATCAGCTCTGACCCTGACATTGCCCACTGCAGAGGTGCTGGGCTCAGAGTGGAGAAGGACACGTGGGGGAGAGGAGATGAAAAGGAGAAGCAGGAAAATGGGACAGCATCCTGTGCATCTGGCAAGGGAAAGTGCCACATGTTAAGAATGGGGGCTCCCAGAGGCAGGAGCATGGGTAAGAGAACATGACAAGATCACAAAGTTCGCCTCCCACCATATTTCAGCTGGCTGAACACTGTGCAGGCTCTGTGTTTGCTGGTTAGTTCTGAAGCAGGCTTCCCCCAGAAGGTAGAGTTAGTGGTCAGTGCATGTGGTAAGAGAAGAGGCTGTAGTGGTGAGACCCTGTTACCCTCACCCCACCCCCTACTGAGTCTAACAACATCAGTTTGCTCCTGATGATCAACATTCTACAGTTAGAGATTTATTCCTTTGACTTCAAGATTTACTCCCCTGTTATAATACTCATTAATGTAACATAGGTAATGATAGTTTATAGTTGAGTAGAAAAGGATTCCCAAAAGCCTTTCCTGAGAACATGTTTTGATAGAGGGAGGGAAGTAAAGAGCATAAGCAGGTTCTGAATCCGGTGTGGAGCTGATAGACAGATGTGCTACAGAGTCTGGGGAGGGGTCAGAGCCTGGGGAATAGGATTCACCGAGCCCCAATATTTCACCTAATGTCTTCCTTACTGAAAGTCTCACTTGACTGGAGGACAGGACTAATGAGCTTGTGCTCATATAGAACACAAAGAAGGGCTCCTTTCCAGGGTATTCACTATTTTTTTTTCTTAATCCTGGCCAGAAACACATAAAAAGAAGAATTTGGCAAGAAATGAATGACTTTGCAAAGCGCTTCTTCTCTTCTAGAAAGAAGTCAAAGGACATTGCCTGATGAGGGGTGTCTGGGTCTCAGCTTCAAAGCAAATAGGCACCAAATGTTAGGGGCTGCCCTGGGTCCCTCTGGCCGGGGTGGTGGGGGGGAGCAGCAGGAAAAGGGGCCTGCAGGAGCCACTGCTGGGAGGGTGGGTCACTGAACCCAGGAGCCATCTATGAACATGAAAGCAGGCTTGAATTTTAAAGCAGGTAAAAGTAAATTTTAGCCTAAGCCCAAGATATACATGAATGTTGGGTCCCGAAAATAGAGCAAAGAGAGAAAAGAGGCCAGGCCACCATGGCAGTCCCAAGAGAAAGGGGAACAGCTAGTAGTGAGGCACCTGCCAAGCCTGGGCTTGGCCCCTGCTGAGCACTTCAGATGTCTCACTGATCTCAATTCTCCAGCAACTCCGTGAGGCAGGGACACCGCTGCCCAGCTTCACAGGTGAGGAGCCTGACACTGAGAGGTTCAGTGATTTCCCTGAGGCCACATTGCTCTAGGTTTCACAGCAGTGAGGATGCACCATTTATGACTTTTAGGAAAATATTATCCAAGGACTATGATTTCTTCTTTTCCAGAGGCTGAGAATTCTTGCTCCGCAGCCAACCTATTAAGCATCCCATCTGAGAGCCTGCAATTCTGGAAAACCTTGTTCTGGGTGATCTAGTCACAAAAAGCACCAGGAACTAGAGATGTTTACATGTGGACTTGTTCCCCCTTCCTGAGGGGTCACCCCTGGAGGCAGGGGATATAGTCCCACATCAGGGGCAACCCCGAATTTCCCTCAACCCGACTCCCCAGAGCTGTGGCCTCACAAGAGAGAAACCGTTGGTTTTCCACGTGAAGTTTAGAAAGAGCTTACTATCTGCCCTGGGCCCCAGGGCACCAGGTTAATGCCCATCACACCTAATGAAAAGGCAGAAAGCAGATTTTGATAGAAAAGTAGAAAAATGTTCCCTTCTTCCATGACTTAAGAAAAAAAATAGAAACACAATTCTGCCTTGAAGATTTGAACATTATTAATAAATAATTACCAGGTCCTGACCCGCTGTGTGTCTGGTGTTTACACACATGTTCGCCTTGGGTCAGGGCTGGCATGGTAGGAAGCAACAGACAAGCCAAGCAGTCCCAGGGGAGCCCAGGGCACTGAGCTGGGGAAACAGAGCCACGCTGGCAGGAATGTGCAAGCCAGTGCTGATGCCACCAGGCCTGTCCTCTGGCCTTCATTCTGCACGCCCGTTGCATGGGCCAACTACCTCTACCTGCTAGCCACTCAGGCCCCCTTTTAGCTTCAGCTCACATGTGACTGGCCCCTGCAGCTCTGACCCTGGCCTTCACGTTCCACTAACTGCAAATTCCGGCTTCTAGGTTTCTTGCTTCCCCATCTCTAGAGAGAACAGAACAGGGTCACTGAAACCTGTGGAATAATCCCCCAGGATTAGGTGCCTCCTCCCAATCCAGTCCACTACAGAAAAGGGTGACGACTATACTCTTGAGGACTACACTACATGAATAGACACTATATAGTCTATTCATGGCCCTGGCCACCCAAGCCTCCGTACCTGGCCTGTGGGCAATTCCAGTTAAGGGAGTGTGGCTGGTAAGGTGCTCCAGAACAGGAGTGCAACCGAGTTTAGGAGGGTAGGCATTATTCTTTTCATTTTACACATGAAGGGCTAAAAAAATATCCCCACAGTCACACAATTAGCAAGTGCAGAACTTAGATCAGTGTGTATGCTATCTACTGCTGTGTAACAAACCAGCCCCAAACTTGGTGGCTTTAAACAAAAACCATTTTGTTTGTCCGAAATTCCCAATTTGGAAGGGTGAGGCTCAGCAAGAAAGCTTGTCTCTCCTGCAGGGTGTTGGTTGGCTTCTGGCAGTGGCTGAGGGCTCATCTGGGAGATCGAAGATGGCCCCTCTCACATGGCTGCCTTCAGCTGGGCCTGCTCTGCTCGTGGACCTTCATTCCCAGTGGCCTCTCTTCTCTCATGGAGTCTCATTCTCCAGGGTCTCTCTGCCTCATGTGGTTTCTCCAACAGGATACAGGACATGTTTTTTGTCACCTCAAGGCTCCAAGAGAGTGAAAATGGAAACCAAAGGGAGGCTAAAGCCTAGTCAGCTTTGGGTGTGAACTAACATGACTTCTTCTACCTCTCTTGGTCAGTGCAGTATCAAGGGCCATCTCCAACTCCAGGAAAGGGTCCACGGACTGTACCTTGGGAGAAGAGTAGAGACAAAATCACATGTCAAAGGAGCCTCAGGACAGGCCAGGATGTTGGTGGCCACCATGGAAACAACCTTCCACAGAACCCCAAACCCATGCACTTCACACAATGCCAAGCACCCCAGGGCCTTTATGGCTGCTGGCATCCTCTTGATGTCATCAGAATCTCCTCCAGAGACAGCCTGTACCCAAGCCAGTGGCACAGGGCTGAGGATGACACCTCCACGTCATTTAACAAGTTTGGTGTCTTTGGTGGGCCTGGGGCTTAGCTAGACGACGAGAAGGAGCAAGTGAGTCAGACCTAGCCCCTGTCTTCCCAGAATTGTTGTGTCCTGAGAGAAGGCCTTGTACTCTGAGGAACTGAGTAATGTCCTGTCCCCTCTGGAGAACAGTGAGAACATCTGAAAGCTCATGGCCTGCCAATTAATCGAGGTCTGTTAAGTACCTTATTTTTCTAGGTATTCTGTCAGACTGGGCTACTCAGAGGCCTTACAAAATAAAATTTTAAACTGGGAAGTTATTAAATTCGTATTTCTTTTCATTTTGTGAAGTGATTAAAAGAAAATCCCCTCCACCTTTCTAGTTGGAAACATCCACAAACAGCGATGAGCCCCAGCAGCAGGAGACGGTAGGGTGCATTCCATTTGTCAACGGCAGATGCCAAAACCCAAACACAAAGAAGCTCAGGAGGAATCCAGGCCGCCTCGAGAGCGGCAGGTGGTGGGAGCCGGTCCAGGGATTGCAAAGCTCTCTGGGGCCCTTACTCTGCTGGACCTAAATGCAGCGGATGAGGTGAGAGCTGCGCTGACACGGCCACGCCTCCCACTTCGGTGGGCGGAGCTTTCCGCATCCTCCATCTCTGGTCTAAGATGATCAGAGCAGCTGGTCCCCCTGCAGCCCTCCGTTTCCAGGACAGACCTTGTCCATGAAAACACCATTCTTTCCTGGGTCTACCTACTGCTTCGCCAGGGCGACCCCTGCCACACATCCCCAAGGTGGCTCTACCCCCAGCTATCCAGTACCAAGGCCCTTCCTCGTGCTCTCCGGTGTAGCCTAGCACAGGGTTATCCCAGAAATGCAGAAATACAAAGATCTTGCTCCTGGGCAACTCACAACCAAACCCAAGACCGAAATATCAGCTGCTATGTGGAAAGTGAAGCTTATTTAGAAGTTCACCATTGATCAACCAGTAGTTTATAGTTCCTTTTAAATTTTGGAACTTGCCGTTTTCTCGTGTGTGGGAACACACTGCGCTCTCAGAAGTTTTTGTAGGTGGTAATCATACCCCGAGGTTCAGGCTTTTCCTGTCTATGACTTGCAAAGGCGCATGAGAGGCTGATTTCTGTGCTGCGACCAACAATACAGGAAGTGAGTAACTTGCACCTCCAGTTGAATGGAAACCAGGCTGGAGGAGGGAAAATGGGGTCTCATCACCACTGGGGTCTGAAGATCTTATCTGATGCCAATGGCTTTTCTCAAAGCGCTTCCTACTTTGTAGGGGGACATTTTATACTAGGATGTTGGCTTGGCCAAAGACCCACAGGTCTAATTATCCAGCGCTGTATGTGTGTGGGGAAGGGGAGCCTGGCAACAAGGAAAGGCAGAGCAGCTCTGAACAGGATTTCTATAAGGGCTGCTGGCTACTGAGATACCTGTTCAGTTGTTCCTTTCCCCCCAAATGGGTCAGAATTAAAAGTTTGGTTCATGGGACGCCTGGGTGGCTCAGTTGGTTAAGCAGCTGCCTTCGGCTCAGGTCATGATCCCAGTGTCCTGGGATCAAGTCCCACATCGGGCTCCTTGCTCATCTGGGAGCCTGCTTCTCCCTCTGCCTCTGCCTGCCATTCTGTCTGCCTGTGCTTGCTCTCTCTCCCTCTCTCTCTCTGACAAATAAATAAAATCTTAAAAAAAAAAAAAAAAGTTTGGTTCATAACGGAATAAAGGAGAGCTGGCGCTGCCTGGTGTCCGACCGGCCTGAGCGTCCTTCATCCCCATGTCTTCTCCTAGCTCCTGCCCCATCTCCTCTCACCTCCCTTCTCTTCGCTCACCTTCTAAATTTCATTGCCCCCACCACTTTAGCTTCGATTTCCCTCAACATATAAATGAGCTCTCTTTAAGATAATGGTGGAAGGCCTTTCTTCGGGACACTTCAAGCCTCCTGCCCAGCAGGCCTGTTACTTGAAGCTCCAGAAGCCCATCAGGGCTTCCTGAGCTCTGAAAACAGCTTGAGCTTAGCTCAGGATAGTCTTCCTGGGATATTTTCCGGCCCCAAGTCAGCTGCCTCTCCTGGGAGATTCAAGTTGCAAGTGTGAGTAAGAAGCAAAGATTCCATTTTAAGTCATGGTGCTCTCATTGAGGACATTCCTGGGCCCGACCTTCTAAAGGTAAAATGCTTTTCCAGTGGCAAATGCATCCTACCAGACGGCCAAACGAAGCTGGTAAATCTTGGGGAACTAAAGATTATTGGCGTCAAAAAAAAAAAAAAAAAAAAAAGAAGAAGAAAGAAAGAAAAAAGTTTCTACCCAAAATAGCTCCAGTGTTTTTTTCTTCAGTTCTTTAACAGCAATGATCCTGCACAGACAATAAAGTCTCTCCCTAATGCATCTGGAGCGGTGCTGGTGGGGGGAAGTCAGCTGATGCACTTCACAGACACGCAGTCCCAAACTGAAATTGAAAATCCCCATGGTGTTTCAGATAAAAGATCAAACAAATATAAGCCTCCTCCAGGGCCATAGGTCAGGTGCAGGACTTTGAGGACAAGTCCCCCCAGACACCCTTCTTTAAAAAAAAAAAAAAAGAAAGAAAGAAAGATTTTACTTAATCATTTGACAGAGGGAAACACAGCGAGAGAGGGAACACAAGCAGGGGGAGAGAGAGAGGGAGAAGCAGGCTCCCCGCTGAGCAGGGAGCCTGACGCAGGGCTCGATTCCAGGACTCTGGGATCATGACCTGAGCTGAAGGCAGATGCTTAACAACTGAGCCACCCAGGCGCCCGCCCACCCCAGATGCCCTTCTTGAGCCAACTCTGATCCTCAGGAATGAGGGAGGAACATCGAGATGGAAGCCCACCGACCATGGCAGTGCATTGAGTCCCCTTTAAAACCACCGGAGGGGAAGCCCTAGGAGGATTCTATTCCCAAATCAGAGTAGTCATGAGAAATACTGATCTTTGGCGACCAGAAGGAGCTTCTGTAGAAAATTTTGAATGCAAATTCCTCACAGTTCTCAGGTTGATGTGACTGGAGATCTAAACCTGTGCTCAGAGGACAAAGTAAGCACCTGTACCCAGACTCTGGGCAGCCCCAGGGATAGCACTGCCCCCCAATTCACCTGGAGCCCTCACTGTTCCTCTAACTCGAAGTAGGAGGGGCAAAGAAGCTCAGAACTCAAGACTGGTGCCCCAAAAGTTAATCGGTTTTTAAGAAAAATCTCCATTTGCCTTCTATGGCCACAGGACTTTCTCATTTTCCCCCACCTAAGTCCCTGCCCTGTCTCCAATACTGAAAGAGATTCTTCCTTCAGGTGGGCTCTGCAGTAGTTCTAACACATGGCCTCAAATGCTCTGACATTCTTTCCACAGAAGGTGGGCCTCTTTCCCTGACACTGTGGCAGCTCTGGGAGATGGAAGATGCTGGGTGTGGCCTCCAAGGCTGGGTGTAGAAGGACTCATTTACCAGAACACACACTCTTAGAGCTCTGAGCCTCCAAGTCACAAGTCTGACCACCCTGGAGCCACCGTGCTTGGAGACACTCTGGTGGGGAACCCTGTGATCCCAGTCTTCATGGCACCCCAGCACTAACTCAGGCTCCATACGTATGTGTGGAGAAGCCTCCAAAGGACCCCAGTGCCAGTTACTTGAGTCCCCACAGATGTTCTGGTCTTCCCAGCTGAGGTTTGGACACCGTGGAACAGAGACCACATTTAAATTTCAGCTGCACAGAATCCATAAGCATAATAAAATGCCTCTTGTACCATGCCATGAAGCTGTGGGGTGGTTTGTTACACAGCACTAGGTAATTGGAGCATAATCTAAGCTGCTTCTGTCAGCCCATCTCTCACAGAGACTCATACACTTCTGTGGTTCAACCCACAATATGTGTCTTTTGTATGCTAAGTGCTGTACTGTGAGGGGTTGGTGGAAAAGGGGTGAAAAGTCCTGGTCGTGGCACCCAAGGGACATACAATGGGTTGGACAGACACTCCTCCCCAACCAGGGGCTCCTTCCTACACATTAACAAGTGCCGACTGTGCTTCAGGAGGTCCTGCAGCCCTGCCCTATGGAGCGAGGTCTTCTCCTGCTTCTGATCCCATAACAGCAGGAGGCACTGATCACTTCACATTCTGGGCAGGTGCACTCCTAGGGGGCAAAATTCAGCTGGAATACAGTGTGATTTGTGTCCCCTGGAATTTGAAAGCTCTTTCCCCAGCAAGTGCCACAAAGGCCTGGGGTCTTCCAAAAGCTCTCAAGAAATATTCTGACAGCTCAGTGGAAAGTACACAGCCCCTTCCCAGGTAAAAAAGACTGACTAATCATGGGGAAGAGGGCAAATAAGTGCTTAAAAAAGGCAGGAAAAAATACCACAGCAGGCACCCTGGCAGCACATGAAACAGACAAAGATCATATTTATGAGTCATGACACCACAGCAGAAAACTCTGCAAGTCCCTCCTTGGGTCACCTGGTCTACCCATGGTCCAGTCTCCCAGCACATGCCCTGCTTGGAGATGAACCCCGGGGACACTGAGGACACAAGGAATCCAGACAACCAGACACTCGTACAGGAGTTAAAGACCAAATTCCAAGGGCTGAAGTTCTCTGGCCAACGATGACTTCACATTCTTGGGAATAAACTATTGACCAGATGCATGAAGAGAAAAGATTCATGTGCAAAAACAAGCAAGGGGACAAAGCTGGGATTCTGAACTCAAAGTCTTTCACAGGCATGTCCACCCTGTGGGGTCCAGTTCCCAACCCCCATTCCTCCAAAGCCCACTGAAGAGCAGGACTGCACCTGCCCCTATGGGAGGTTGGGGTTGGATTCAGCCGCAAAGACAGTGTGTCTTCAGCAGATAACTTCCAGGAAGATAATACCTTTGGGTTCCACTTGGAAGTCCAACTCAAATATGATCACTGTCTGGAAAACTAGCTTTTCTGCCCTGGCAAATGTCCTTTCTATCTGTTTAAATTTAAAAGAAAGAAATGTCCTAGAATGTTTAGAAAATATAACTCCCTTCCATGGGAAGCAGACCCAAAACATTTTGGTTCTACATCTTGCATTAGCAGCTGTTGGCTACAGAAAAAGAACCTGCAGCAATGAAGGGAGAAGCTGCTGAAAGCCAAGGTGCTTACGAGCCACATTTGGGATTTCCAGCAGTGAGCTTTTGGGGGCAGCATTGTGTCTGGCCCCCTTTATCCATAGCGTTATGATACCTGACATTGAGCAGGGATTCCAGTAGGGATATGATTAGTGAATGAACCTAACGGATGGATAAATGAAAAGCAAGTGAATCGATGAGTGAACGAAGAGCAAATAAATGAGTGAATGAGTTTGCACATATGCCATGCATGCACCAGTGCTATGGCCCTTGCCAGCACCTTTCTCCTTCAAGAATCTGAACTTCAAGCCGAGGCCTTTTTACTGACGTCCATGTCTGCACCTCTAAACATACTCTGACCATAGCTCATTGGATGACCTGTCATGACCTGTCATGACTAAAGCCAAGTGCATCAATACATCATCACCAAATCCAGCTCCCTGCCCCCACAATGTCACTATTATCTGGTGAAGGCGTCACCCCTTTTAGTAATAATTACTCAGTGAAAAACCTAGACTCCCCTCTACCTCCCACCACCCCTGAACCTCCACATCTAGTCGGAAACCCAGGTCTCGTGGTCATTTTTTTCAAAGTATCTCCTGTTCTGTCCTTTCCTCTCCATGCCTCTGTCATGGTTCCATCTCTGGCATTCACACTGCACAGGTGTGCCCCTGCTCTGCGTAGATATTTGTAGCTGGGATCCACCTGAGAGTGGTTTCCACTCCCGTCCTTTACCCATGGAATAAAAGCCAAACGCATGAGCCAGATATTCAATGTTCTTCAAATTCCTGTGCTAACTTATCTTTCTGTTCAACTTCTCTGTCCTGATCCTATTCTTGCAAATTTGCCCATTCCACAAATCGCCTGTAAATGGCACCATTTCCCTTCCTTATCTCTCGAAATGAAATGCACACCTCAACACTTAGCTCAGTCTTTGCCTCCCTTATGGGATCTTCTGACTGCTATAAGAAACCTGATTCCAAAATACCCTCCCTCCCTGACCCCAAAATACCCTCCTTTGCAGTACTACACATCACCTCATCTTTGAGTTTGGGGCCCTCTGTGTTCACGTAACGATCTGTTGGTCAATCCTAGCTTAGGTCTTCTCTCTCCTGAGATGCTGGCATTAGCCATAGTCATTGACATCTTGTCTTTGGTTGGTATTTGTCTTATCACTACAGATGTCTCTGTTCTCCTGAGGGGTGTGTCCTTTATGAGATCTCTTACCACATTGCATTAAAATGATCTGTTTCTCTTCTCCAGAATTGATTAGAATTCTGAATTGATTAGAAGCTTCTAGAGTACCATGATTCTTATTCATCTTTTTATCACCACACCTAGCACCTGAGCAAATCACAATTGTAAATTAATAATCGTAGTGATAATTACAGCTGTCATTTGTTCTTTACCCACTATGTACAACACTGGACGGACAAGGTGCCCACTCATCTCCACAAACCACTGAAATTTATGTGTCATTCTCTCCATTTTACAGATGAGATACTCTGAGAGTTTTAATATCCTACCTAAGGTGGAGGTGGGATTCCAATCCAAGCTGGTTAACATTATAATCCATACTATTTTCCTCTGCCCACTAGTTTCCTTCATACACAAAGAACCCCAGCAGTTTTGCACTCAGGCAGAAGCACAGAAACCCATAAGTACCCACCAACACACTGTGATTTGAAGGACACAGGAAAGAATGGTTGGGTGCCATTGTCCTACAGATTTGTGCACTTGAACTGACAAAAGGTATTACCAATGGAAGGATTATATTGTTAACTAATACACAGGTAGGATCTATTGGATGTGTTTAATATTCACTGCCATCTGGTAATAAGACAGACAATGATAGGGATAAACTTCACCTCCTTCAAACTCAACCCAAAGGTTCAACTTATACCCAGACAGCTGTATGTGTATATCAACTTACTAACGCACAGTGTGCTATTATCTTAATCTATTTTGGATTGGATGTCCGTCTCAATTAGAATATTAGCTTCTTTCTTCATACATGAATCTTTAGGGAAAATACTTAGCTGGCTTCAGTTACATCCATTTCAGTTTCATATACTTATTATCAAGGAGTACATGAGAAACAAACCCAAGGCCAGAAAATACAAAGAAGAATTAATATAAAAATAAATGTGAAGAAAAGCTTTAAACAGCCAGTTCTGATGTACATTTTCAGACAAATGTCTATTTCAAAACAGCTGAAAGTTTTCTAAACCAATAGCAAAGAAAAAAAAGTGGCTACTGAATAATTTAGTTCTTGAATATATTTTGGCCCTCTTCATATTCTAAAATACACTTAAGAAAAATGTGGCTTATGTTATTAGATTAACTTATCAGACAAGGGGTCCCATAATGTTTATGAAACATATGCTTACAAACCTATCTGTTTCCACCAGTTTTTAAGCATACTGTATCACTATTGCCAAGAAAGTTGTATAAGTTTCTAATTTGTTCAACCCGAAGTGACAGAAACCATTACTTTTTTTATATGCAAAGAGCAGAACTTTGAAGGCTCTTGCCTATGTAGTGAAATAACGAAGGAAACATTATAAGGAAGAATTGAATCGTTCTGTACATTCGGTAATTGATCATGAAAATACATTAGATGCAGAAATAATGGGGAAAATATTGAACATTTCCCTTTATGCTGTGGTCTAAGCTACATTTGGGCAGCTTAGCCCCTACACCTGCCACTTCCAATGAAGTCAAGATCCTCTTGGGCCCAGCATAGGTACCTGCAGTTCAGCAACACTTTTCAGCTCTGAAAGATGTTCAAACCATGAAAGCCTTCATGATTTCATCACTGGATTCTATTGGATGCTTGCGCAGATAGCTCTGGGCACTGGCTAGAGTCCTGGAGCAAATACCCCCCTAATATTCCTACCAATCTGGCAGTGCTATGATTTACCCAGCCAAATCTCCTGGGCCCGCAAACAAGAATGAACAATGCATTTACGCCTTGCCATGAACCGGGGCTCTGTAGCCAGTGTTGAGATGAATGCCGTATTCTCATCTGGAGGCTCGCGCGTTTTCGAAGGCCTCCCGGATTCGTCGCTTCTAGAAATAAATGGCTAGCTGCTGAAACGGAGGCCACTTGCCTCTGTGTTATCCGGGGCCAGTGTGGTCTGGGCCCTGCAACCAAATGTGCCAGCAATTCAGGTAAAACTCTAAAGAGAATAAAAGGGACCATGGTTTCCAAAGCAGGGAAAGAAGACAAGAGGGAGACTTTTCAGCACCCTTAATTTTGGGAATAAATTCTAAGGGTCAGAAGAAAACCAGTGGCTTTTTCTCCTGGCTCAGAGGATGTGAAAGTGGATAAAGAAGTCTGAATGCAGAGGGCCTGAGTAGCGAGGCTACCCCCATGGGAAGGCGGCTCCCTGCTGGAGATGTTCCCTGCCCTGGACACGCCCTGCCCTCTATCTGCTCCCACTGAGCAAGTCTATGACTCTTAGGGAACTGGTCCGAGATAGGCAAGCGCCCGGGCCACCAACGGTGAATGTTTATGCTGCATGTAAAATGTGGACTGCTAGGCAAACTGAACCTCACTAATCTTTCAAATTATGTTAATTGCAAAAATGGAAACAGATCTCAGGCAGAGAGAAGAGGCTGCCACCTTCCTGGGCTGACTGCACAGACGTGGGCTCATGGAAGTTGCTCTCAGACCCGTACACTGCTGACTTGCTTGCCGTGGGCAGGGTGCTCTGGGAGGTCAGGGAAGTGGAATGTGCTGTTCAGAGTTCCCATGTGTGATGCTTTGCCCGGGGGGTCGTGGAGCTCATGTATTGACGCTGTTGTGTAATCAAATCAATATTGACTTTGAGAGGGAGTTGAAATGCATTTTTATTCTGGAAAATTTTGAGCATAGATGAGAACAAAGAAAATATGTTTGGGAGCCTTCATTTCCCCATTATCTGGTTTTAATGATTTTCCCAATATTTTGCTGGTCTTCCTTTGCTTTCCCACACCTTTCACTCTCCCCCTCTCTCTTTCTCCCTCCCTCCCTCTCTCTCCCTCCCTCTCTCTCCTCCTCCTTCTCTCCCTCCTTCTCTCTTCCTCTCTCTCTCTCTCTCTCTCTCTCTCTCTGTCTCACACACACACACACACACACACACACACACACACACCTTTTTCTGGACTACATTAAAGCATATCTCAGATATTATGTCATTTTGCTATAAATACTTCAGAAGGCATTTCTAATGGATAGGATTTTTTTCACATGATAACCATAATAGTATAAGACCTAACAAAATTAACAAGGTTTCTCTATAACCAGTTAGTGTCCCCTTGATATTCAAATACCCCCAATTGTTTCACAGATGCCTTTTTTACAGTTAATGTGTTGGAGTGAGGACCCACACCAGGCCCCACATTGCTGTAGCTGCATGTCTAATCCAGCAACTTCTTACTGTTTTTCTTTCCCTGTGAGTTCTTAAAGTCCCAGCATTTTTCTTCTTTTTTATTTAAATTCAACTTAGTTAACATACACTGTATTAATAGTTTTAGGGGTAGAATTGAATCATTCCTCATATTCCTATAACACCCAGTGCTCATTACATCACGTGCCCTCCTTAATGCCCATCGCCCATTACCCCGTCCCCCAACCCACCTCCCCTCTAGGAACCCTCAGTTCGTTTTCCAGAGTTCAGCATCTCTTATGGTTTCCCTCCCTCTCTATTTTCATCTTACTTTATTTTTCCTTCCCTTAAGTTCATCTGTTTTGTGTCTTAAATTGCATATATGAGTGAAATCATATGGTATCTGTCTTTCTCTGACTGACTTATTTCACTTAGCATAATACCCTTTAGTTCCCACCATGTTGTTGCAAATGGCAATATTTCATTCTTTTTGATGGCTGAGTAATATTCCATGGTGTATATATACCACATCTTCTTTATCCATTCATCTGTCTATGGACCTCTGGGCTCTTTCCGTAGTTTAGGTATTATGGACATCGCTGCTATAAACATTGGGGTGTATGTGTCCCCTCAGATCACTATGTTTGTATCCTTTGGATAAATACTGAGTATAATTGCTGGGTCATAGAAAAGGTCAATTTTTAACTTTTTGAGGAACCTTCATGTTGTTTTCCAGAGTGGCTGCACCAGCTTGCATTCCCACCAACAGTGTAGGAGGGTTCCCGTTTCTCCACATCCTTGCCAGCACCTGTCGTTTCCTGACTTGTTAGTTTTAGCCATTCTGACTGGTGTGAGGTGGTATCTCACTGTGGTTTTGATTTGTATTTCCCTGATGCCGAGTGATGTGGAGCATTTTTTCATGTGTCTGTTGGTCATTTGTATGTCTTCTTCAGAGAAGTGTCTGTTCATGTCTTCTGCCCATTTATTGACTAGATTTTTGTTTGTTTGTTTTTGGCATGTTAAGTTTGATATAGATTTTGCATACTAGCTCTTTCCCTGATAAGACATTTGCAAATATCTTCTCCCATTCTGTAGGTTGCCTTTTAGTTTTGTTGACTGTTTCTTTTGTTGTGCAAAAGATTTTTATCTTAATAAAGTCCCAATAGTTCATTTTTGCTTTGTTTCTCTTGCCTTTGGAGACGTGTCTAGCAAGAAGATGCTGAGGTCAAGGTCACAGAGGTTGCTGCCTGTGTTCTCCTTTAGGATTTTGATGGATTCCAAAGTCCCAGGGTTGAAACCAAAAGGCAAAGCAGCAGAGTGAGATGGGGTTGCCTGCTTTAACCCTGTCTACCGAGGTCTGCCCCTTCCCTCTGGAAGCAGTTTCCTTCTACATTTCCTGTTGTCACCACTGACATCACAACTACAAAGTTGAGGAAATTCACTTTCTCTGAAGATCACCGTTTGTCCTGTGGTCCACATGACCCTCAAGGCCTCTGAGCTATTTCTCAAAACAAGAAACAGAAGAGACCTCACCCTGACAAAGGCCAAGAGGAGAGTTACTTGTATGTGGGGGAGGTTCAAGGCATTTCTCCAGCTCCTTTAAAATTTTATTTTCCCTTCACATCCAGATCCAGCCCAGGAAATAATTTATTCTGCAGTTTTTTAAAAGTTTCCAATTAAAAAATCTTGGAAAGTAGCTGACCTATATTTACTGTAACCATATTTTCCGAATAAAATTCCAGACACATGGTCTGATAAGTACGCATGCACTGTCCACACTATTTAAAAATAAAGTGCGCTTCTTTTTTTTCCTGCTTAAAAAAAAGAATCCATGTTAATTTTAGAGATTAAAGAAAGGTCAAAGAAGAAACAAAGTATCTGCAATCCCCACCCAGAAATAACTGCTATTAACATTCAGACCCACATTTCTCTTCACTTTTTGTCTCTTAACAGAGGATAATTTGTTATCAAGTTGAGTAATACACTGTATTTTATATATAATATATATATGTATAATATATATAATTATATATGTATTATATATAATTTTGCATTCTGAATTTTCCAATTAAAGCTATGTCACAAAGATTTTCTCATGTCATTGAAGATTCTGTGTAAATCTTATTTTTAATTCCTATATGATAGTCTATCTTTGCAAATGTCATAATTATTTTTACCCACCACACATGTCATTGAACATTTAAATTGTCACCAGTCTTTTGCTATTATTAAAATACTGTAACAAAAATATTGTGATAGACATTCATACATAGATTTGTTCACACTTCTGAAAATATCCATAGAATAGCCAAGAAACAGAAATACCGCATCCCGCGATAAAAACTTTTAAAATTTCTCCATAAACACCACCAACTTTTTTTTACAAAGACATTGTACTAACTTCCACTGTTTCTGAAGGCACCCATGAGAAAATATTTTACATTTGCATTATTCCAGAAAATTTGGAAGGTTTTAGAAATAAGTTTGTCAAGTGCTTATGTTCTAGACACTCTGCTAAGTGCTTTATATGTACCAGCATTTGCTCTTTACGAAAGTGCCATGAGAAAGGAAAGTTGCTCTGATGATTCCCATTTTTCACACACAAAATACTTGGGTGACTAACCCAACATATACAATTCCTTATAAAGCTAAAAGTGCATGGTAAAACAGAGTCAATGTAGAATGATTTTTGGTATTTCATTTTTGGTTTTCTTTTACTCCAAACATTGTGCCATTCCGGAGGCTTCTACAGCAAGCATCCCAGCTGAGAGTATGTGACAGGATCACTAACCCTCAGAAGAGGGTCTATTCCAGCAAGTAGCTGACACTGGGCTTAGATCTCCATGTGACGAGGCCAAGGACACCCCTGGTCAATGCCATGCTCTACACGATACTGATGAGCTCGGAAATGAGAAAGAAAAAGAACTCTGTGGCAAACCGGAGGACTGAACATGATCATTTTTGAGCCCGTGGGAGACTCCAGGAGTCCCTCATGCAGAGGAACAGGATTTCGTGGAAGGAGGGCCAAGTGCTACAGCCTCAGAAGCTTTACTACTGGGCACTCAGGACATTGCAGTCCTGCTGAACCAAACACGATAATGTAGAGAAAGATGACTTTCATCTTTTCTTCTTACATGAGTTAACATAGGGCTGTCAGCTGAGTTTGCACACTGATCAATGCTGAGGGCATCAGTCATGGCTTAAGGGCTAAATAGGGCCAAAACCCAGTCCAAGCTCCATTGGCCAACAAGGGCTCCCATGAGCGGTCTCTGCCACCCGTTGTGTCTGTGACCTCACAGGCTCCTCCTCCTCCCCACCTGCTTTACCAGCTACAGCAACACTGGCTCCCCCCACGGCCCCTCCAAGGACTGTGCCCCAGCCTTAGGAAATTTGCTCTGGCTCTTCTCTCTGCCTGGAAAGCTTGGCCCCAATCTCCCTCTTCACATCTTTCCCCAAGGATCTCCTCCTCAGTAACCCCTCTATGAACAATTATAATTCCCAGTACTCCCCAACTAACCCACCCCCCAGCAATGCCTTCCAGGGGGGACAGTGACTTTTTGTTTTTGTTTGCTGATCTGTTCCAAGTGCCTAGAACATTCCTGGCAAATAGCTCTTAATAAATATTTGTTGAATTGCATGAAAACACTAAATGTGTGAACCGTGGGGATGACAGTCTTGCTTTGGATATTTTCACAGTGAGAACACTGAAAGCCTGAGGGGAAAGTGACTTTATCCAAGGCCGCTGGTAGGTCTTCTTCCCCAAAGTGCCCTCAGCTCCATAACTGGCCTTGGAGTCCTCCAGCTCAGCCCAAATAAAACCCTCTCACAATGAGGCCAATCCAGAAAGGCCCAGATCCAATCAAAGCAATCAACAAAAGGTATGAATGATGACTAAGCATCTCCCTTCTAGGCAGTAGTCTTCACAAGAATCTCCCATTGAGGGAAATCTCTTTCTGGGCAGCAAGCAGGCTACAAGACCCTCTCCTTTCCAGCCCTCTCAAGAGCAACAGTCTAACAACAACAAAGACACCAGGAAACCAAGTTCCCCAAATCCATCTTGTTTAATAGTTCAAGTCCTCCATGACCCATCCTTTCTCTTTTACAAGTAGCTGGACACTGGAAGAAATCATTCCCAGCAACAGGACAAAACAAACTGCTCTAGGGGATATTCAAACTACAGCTTATTACAAATGCCCAATGTCATAAACACTTCTCTGAAATATTCCCCCCTTCCCTCACAAGCATGTACAGAGAGCAAACACAGACAATACATACTTTTGGAGCAGATTTCTTTTTTCCATGATCTCTGCTCTCTTTTACTAAGCAATTTGTTGTATATGTTAGCTTACAGTAAAACTCAATCCTGGCAGTGATAATCAAAATTGAGAATTCCAAATGTAAAATCTATACCTTAATAAACGTGTATTTGAGGAATTCAAATACGAGGCCCACAGACCCTTGAGAGATCCTTATATGGAATTCAGTGGTCTGTGAATTAGTGTGCTAAAAGTTGTGTACAAACTTTTGTGGATATATGAAAATACGTGGATTTGTTGATGATCTCTCAGAAGATTCTCAAGGGAATGTTCCCGCAAATTACTGAGAACCGCTGATTTTGACCCACTCAAATGGATGATAGTCAAACATAACTGCATACTGTGTGATGCAAAATTTCTGATAACTAATTATATTTGCTACATTAATGCTTTATCTTTTGGGGGGTGCCATTATCAAGACACAATGTCCTAGCAAAATAAACTTTTAGTTTGGAAACATAAACAGAGTGTAATAAAGTAATTCCCTTATTATTATTGCCTTGCTGGTGATAAAATTCTCAGTCTGATCTCTAACCCTATCTCCCTCTTTCTTTCTCACAGCTAACCTTATGCAAAACACACTTCACGAAGTAAGTATTTTGAGCCACATTTTTCAGACAAAGAACGTGAAATTCAGAGGGAAGTAGCTTTCAGGCCTCTAGGCTGGTAAATAGGGAAGCCAAGATTTTAACACAGGCCTGCTGGATCCTGAAGCTTGTGGGTTTTCCAACAAGGCAAACCACTATCTTGAAATTTATATTATATTTCCTGACATCAGGATTTTCAGTTCAAGTTTTTCCTTTAATGGTGGGTGGTTAAACCAGAATATTTTATACCAGCAATTCTATTTACCAACTGTTTTCATGAAAGACCTTTAAATATTGGTAGTTCTGACATGGTGAAAGTCATCATAATGTGTTTTCTCTAATTTTGGCTCTAAAATGTTGCTGTGACTCAGTTCAGAATGCCCCGAGAATCCTACCCTTGCAGCCAAAGGAAGCAGCCTAATGTACAATGAGAACTTCCCTGAGGCCAGTGTGTAATTATCTGTTACCTCTTTCACAAGATGGGAGCCATGCCACCAGTCCCTCCCCAGGATGTGTGAGCGCAACAAGAATTAGGGCCTAACTCTCCTCAGTGGCAGATGGCATTTAAAGCCCATATCCAAATGCACACGTGTGTGGTAATATGAAAGTTCCCTAGAAGCACATTATTTGAGAAAGAAAGGAGACATTATTTATAGCTTTAAAATGGAGAGTGTTCAAAAATGGGAAAATAAAGGACTTCTCTCAACACTACTGATCATTTTTTGGTGTCTATCTTCAGTGCACATCCACAGGTCTCTGTGAGGCCCCACGGTAATCCCTCAGGTTTCATGAACTACAAGTCACGGTCACAATTTCCAAGTAGTTGGGAAGCTTTTAATCCCCAGAAGTAGCGATTTTCTCATTTAGCAAGAGAATGGAAGGAAGTGGGAAAGCTTGGCTGAGGGCAGAAGTCTAAGAATGTCCCAGCATACAAAGGCTCCAGAGAAGTCCGCCTGACGAGATGTTGGAAAGCATGGCTCGCTCTACCTCAGCCACAGTTTCCAACGTAGCTTCCAAAAATCTATCCTGTGTGTTTTCTGGCAGATCCATTTCTAAGTTATTAGATTCTAGCACACTCAGGTCAAATATCAGTGGGTGTCCTTATAACTGAGTCACCAGCTCACAGACCGCCAAACTCTCAAGTCTCCTCTTACCGTGTCGTTGTGTGGGGACAGCCTCGTTTGAGTCCAGGCGAAGGAAGGCTACCTTCCCTTAGTATGTCCCACCCCCATCGCAAACTTGCTTCTTCACACACTTAGAAGACTACAGACATTTGCTTGCCAGTGACAACTCTTACCCATGTTGATTTATTCTGGAGAAATGTCGTTTTTAAGTCATCATCAGAAGTCTAACCAATAGTTCTCCATGGAGGGATACCGCCCCCTAGGGAACATTTTGGAAATTTGTAGGACTTTTTGATAATTATGGAGATTGGGTGTCATTCCATTCAGTGGGGTGAAGCCGGGAAAGTATGAGACAATCTCTTATGACTTTTCAATATCCCACAAGACAGTTATGTAGGTGAAACCTTTGTTTATAGTTTTCTGAGCCGGGACCCCCCCCCCCAACTTTACTTTATATCTAGACATTTTTTTTCTTTTGCAGTTTTAGTAGACACTGAATTTTTCCAAGAATGGAACCATTATATGAGCCAAAAAGAAAATTGTACATTTTGTATTTGAAATTTTACCAAGGGTTGTTCATCATTTTAGAAACATCATGTCATCAACAGCAGCACAGCTCCTGGCATGGCAGTAACCAATCCAATACTCCTGCGTTGTTGTGCACAACCAGTGGCCACACTCAAGGTGGTATTGGTGCAAGCACTATTAAGTCCTTCCATGGGGTTGTGCCTTAAGCACATGCACACTGAAAATGAAAGCTCTTATTATTTTATTACAAATTATCTTCTTGTTGTTTCTCCTTTATTTAACACCCAGGACATTATTTTGATTTTTTTAAATTAAACTATGTAGGTGAGTGATATGGCCTATGAATATGGTAAGACAAAATATTTTCTTTTAAAAAGGGTCTTTGGCAAACCATAAGTGACTCTTAATCTCACAAAACAAACTGAGGGTTGCTGGGGGTCGGGGGGCTCGGGAGAGGGGGATGGGGTTATGGACATTGGGGAGGGTATGTGCTATGGTGAGTGCTGTGAAGTGTGTAAACCTGGCAATTCACAGACCTGTACCCCTGGGGATAAAAATACATTGTATGTTTATTAAAAATTTTTTTTAAATTTTAAAAATTTAATTAATAAAAAAAAAAGGGTCTTTGGTTTGAATAGATTTAAACACTGGCATGAGCCATGAAAATGCCTTTATTTTTTTTATTTTAAGCCCAGTAGAGTTAACATAGAGTGTAATATCAGTGTCAGGTGTACACTACAGTGATTCAGCCCTTCCACACAACACCTGGTGCTCATCACAAGTGTAGTCCTTCATCCCCATCCCCTATTTCCCCCCAGCCCCCCACCCATCTCCCTTCTGGTAATCACCATGAGTTTGTTCTCTATAATTAAGAGACTATTTCTTTGATTTCTCTCTCTCTCTCTTTTTTTTTCCCCCTTCGCTCATTTGTTTTTGTCTTAAATTCACATGAGTGAAATCCTATGGTATTCGTCATTTTCAGACTGACTTATTTCATTTAGTATTATAATCTCTAGCTCTATCCAAGTCATCGCAAACGGCAAATTTCATTCTTCTTATACCTGAATGATATTCCAATGTGTATATATATCACATCTTCTTTATCCATTCATCTATCGATGGACACTTGGAATGCTTCCATAATTTGGCTATTATAAATAATGCTGCTATAAACATAAGGGTGTGTGTATCCCTTTGAATTAGTGTGTTTGTATTTTTTGGTAAATACCAGTTGTGCAATTGCTGGATTGTAGGCAGTTCCATTTTTAACTTTTTGAGGAAACTCCATACTGTAAAACTTCTTTATGTTTAAATTAAAGGTCTTTAAGGATTTTTAGATGGAATGAAAAATTAGCTCTTTCTAGGCAATGTTGCCCTATAAAGAATAATGACATTATGAGGTTTCTAATATTGAGACACATTCCACATGAGAATAATGTGGGAGTTTTTTAAAATTACCAATATCCAGGCCACAGTATCTAACCAATGAAATCAAAATCCAAATATCAATTGTACATACTTGAACCTTGAGACAGTGCCTTAGAGGAGTGATTCTCCTTCCCAATCACATATTAGGAAAAACCCCAAATGTAGGAAAAACCCCAAATGTAGCCACAACCCCAATAAGAAAGGTTGAGTGAATCCCAGGCCACATTATTTTTTTAACATCTTCCAGGTGACTCTAATTCATGACCAGTATCAAAAATCCCCCTTCTTAGCACATGACTAGGCATGTTGAGGACATGAGGTGTCGGTCAGAAAAGGCTACGAGCTCTGGAACTAAATAATCAGGCTCTGTATCTGAGCTATTCCATTTACTTCCCTGTGCCTCAGTTTCCTCCGCTGTCAAATGAGGAGCACAACAACATCTTCCTCTTGGGATGTGGTCATTAAACAAGCTAATACACACATAGCCCTGAGAACAGTGGCACTTGACTTTCTGTACTCCACAGTCACTTGGCAAGAATTAGAGAAACATTAGAAAAATGCTCACCATAATGCTATTCTTCTGAAATGTCCTTCAAATGCCATATCTTATTAACATCTGTTTCTGATCCTTTTTTTATTATTTTTAAATTTTTTATAAACATATAATGTATTTTTAACCCCAGGGGTACAGGTCTGTGAATCACCAGGTTTACACACTTCACAGCACTCACCATAGCACATACCCTCCCCAATGTCCATAACCCTACCACCCTCTCCCGACCCCCAACCCCCAGCAGCCCTCAGTTTGTTTTGTGAGATTAAGAATCTTTTATGGTTTGTCTCCCTCCTCATCCCATCTTGTTTCATTTATTCTTTTCCTACCCCCCAAACTCCCCACATTGCACCTCCACTTCCTCATATCAGGGCGATCATATGATAGTTGTCTTTCTCTGACTGACTCACTTCACTAAGCATAATACCCTCTAGTTCCATCCACGTCGTCGCAAATGGCAAGATTTCATTTCTTTTGATGGCTGCATTGTATTCCATTGTATATATACACCACATCTTCTTTATCCATTCATCTGTTGATGGACATCTCAGATCTTTCCATAGTTTGGCTATTGTGGACATTGCTGCTATAAACATTCGGGTGCATGTGCCCCTTCGGATCACTATGTTTGTATCTTTAGGGTAAACACCCAGTAGTGCAATTGCTGGTCTATTTTCAATTTTTTGAGGAACCTCCATGCTGTTTTCCAGAGTGGTTGCACCAGCTTGCATTCCCACCAACAGTGTAGGAGGGTTCCCCTTTCTCCACATCCTCGCCAGCATCTGTCATTTCCTGACTTGTTAATTTGAGCCATTCTGACTGGTGTGAGGTGGTATCTCATTGTGGTTTTGATTTGTATTTCCCTGATGCCGAGTGATTAACATCTGTTTCTAAGATGGCAGAGTATATTGATTTAAAACTGCTACTCTCTTCAAGGTGGCAAGCCGCCACCATTCAAATTTCCACTTTTTTTAAAGGCACTCTTGCTCTAGTCAAAATCAGACTTAGCTCAGTCAGGTCTCCTGTGTTCTTGCCACATTTCAAGGCCAAGGTTAGAGGCTGGAGTCCACCCCATAAAGAGTCTGAAAGAAGAAAGTACCCACAGTCACCTTAGAGGAAGCATCAAGATTCTCAAGCATAGGCATGTCTCAGTGTATACGAAGTATAAGCAAAAGTCTTAAATCTTTTTTTAAAAAATCTTAAATCTTTATGTAACAGAGAAGTTAAAAAATCAGGTACTGCAGGGATCTGAGGATTCAGGGACTTCAAAATGACTTTGAGAGGAGAGAATTTCTACAGAGTTCAGATGGTAGACAGCACAAAGGAAATCCGTTTGAGCAGCTGTCCAGCTAGCTCTGTGCATGCACAGACACTGTAGTATTATTTTCCTGGCACTCAACAATCCATTCCCTAGATCTGAGAACATCATCTTAATCCTAATTGATGCTGTAGCTGCACTTAGCTGAGAGAGGAAGATGAGCCAAGATCCCTCACATGTTTGAATCACATATCATAATTGGAACAATAATTCACATTCTTTTCTTCACTTTTTCTGATTTAATTCACAACAGTAAGAGAGAGCACCAGAGAGAGAGAGTACACTTTTAGAGCCTGAGAGATCCACACCTTTTAAGACATGAGGAAGGTCATATAATCTGCTTTCTACCAAGGAGGTATGCAGGTTTCCTCAAAGAATGAGAAGGTAGTGTGCTGCCCTGGTCCTCCAGTACCGCCATCCATTCTGGGGATCATGTAGCTGCTATTTTTCTGTATGGTCCCTCTTCCCCTATAACATAACAATTTCTTCTACTATAGAAGTTGGCAAACTTTTCCTATAGGAGTCAAGATAGTAAATATTTCAGGCTTGTGGGCTGTCTCTGCCTCATATTCCTTTTTAACATACATAGCTTTTAAAAAATCTAAATATCATGCCTGGGTCCAGAGATGCACAAACGTAGACTGTAATTTAGGTTTGGCTGGGACCATGGTTTGCCTGTCCCAGCTCTTGTAAAATGATTCTCAAACTGGAGTTAGGATGCTGTCAGTGCTCAAGTCTGTGCTCCCAGCCAAGCAGAATATGGACTAGGGTAAGAAGGAGAAGGCAGAGTAGAGAAGGACAGCCACCAGGGCAGGGACAGTATCTGGGGCTTTAACTAAAGGGGAGGGAGGCCCTTATATCTCACTTTACACTTGACGACTGCTTTATTTTTATTTGGATTTCCAGAGGGCAAGAGAAAGGTGTGTTGGGGGAGAATCTCCATGCATATCAAGCAGTCTCAGAAGCTGGATAAGGTCTTCTACTGAAGAAAAGGGTAGGTATCCTGCCCATCAAAAAAGATTTGGGTTCTCTGCACTCAGGAATCCTCTCCCATAAGCCACCACATGATTTCAGGTCATCTGGTAGTCTTCATGTTGCTCTGTGGAAGAGCGACTAAGGACCAGTACCAAAAGCACTGATCGTCTCATGGCAGCTGCTTTAAGTAATAGAGTCTTCAGTCTCATGCCTTTCTAGGCCTGTACCCTGAACAGAGAAGTCTGTGGGAAAAGGAATTATGAGCCAGGAAGGTGTCCCCTGAAGCATGCAAGGACATCTTGGGATGACTTCATGCTGATGAAAGCAATGTTATGTATTTCTCAGGTTGTCCTCTTGGAGGCATTCAGAAGACTGTGGGACACTTACTTACTTACTTACTTACTTGTGTCTGATTCCAAATCTAGATCAGTGGCTGGCACATTATGGATATTTAGTCCACGTGGAGGGAGGGAAGGGAGGAGGAAAGGAGGAAAAGAGAGAAGGAGGGAGGAAAGGAGAGCAAAGGGCAGCTCCCTTTAAGAGGTTTTAGATTTTCTGCTTTAGATTTTCTGTGACTACTCAACTTTTCCAAAAATAGAGAGAAATCAGACATTTCTGTCACTTTGAAGCTTAAAAAATGAACTTATCCATGGCTCTCCTTACCCACAGCTTGGGGAGAAAATCCAGGAATGAACTAAAGCAATAAACAAAGACTGAAGGGATTGGCGAATGGGAGAACACGTAGTATTTTAACATAGTTTCCCAAAGTATATACGACCTGATTTGAGAAGGAATATCTAAGGAGCCAAATTGAGCTGTTTAATGGTGGTTGTGTTGTTATTAAAACAGCTGATAAAGACCCTTTTTCTCCAAATGAGTTGTTTTGAGTGAGTCACCACAGTCCTCAGATCTGTATGCATGACTAACTATATAAAAAATTGTGTGAGGTATAAAAAAAAAAAGTGTGGGGGAAATCAGAGAGGGAAACTAACCATGACAGACTGTGGACTCTGAGAAACAAACTGAGGGTTTTGGAGGAGGGGGTGGTTAGGTGAGCCTGGTGGTGGGTACTAAGGAGAGCACATATTGCATGGAGCACTGGGTGTGGTACATAAACAATGAAACTTGGATCACTGAAACAATAAAATAAAAAATTTTTTAAAATTTATAAAAAAGTAAATGGGGCCCCAGATGAAGTGCCAGTTACGGGGATGCTAACAGTAAAAGCCTGCCCCAAAGCAACGACACATGCTTTGAAAACACTCTGGGGGTAAAAAGCACACTTAGGGAATACAGGGTCTGAAGTATTATGGGTGTCATTATTGTGCAGTTACTTTCCTGGCAATATTCAGTGATCTGTCACAGCTTGGAGGAAGGTCTTCAGTATCATTGCCCACACAGGTAAATTTGGTGAAAGGGGAAACAGATGAACCTTTAACAGGCAAGTGTGGAGTGTAAGGACTGAAGAAAGTTCATGGTAGCCATGGGACCAAATAAAATGGCAACATGTCACCTTCACCACTTCAAGGACCTTTGAGCAGAAATGCAGGTTGTGTGGCTCTCGACTTTCCGGGCATTTGAGCAGGTCTGTATGTGGATGGCTGGCGCTCTAGTCATGAGGGCTCGGATCCCTCCCCTGCACCTTCCTTTATTAGCAAGCCCGACAAGCATGATAACCCACCCAGTTGGTCAGATGTGGTTCCTTCCTTGACCATCATCTACAGTACTTTCCAAACACTGATTCACAGTGCAGTGCTGAGCACACACACCATGACAATGTCCTGGGATGCTCTTACAACAGTGAAAAATCCAGGATTCTCAATCAGGCATGGAACACAAGGATGTGGGTTTTTTTTTTTTTTCCTAGTGATTCTTAAGTTATCAAGTTTAAAAGTCACTAGTGTAAACTTTCCACTTTGGAACTTAATTAGATTGTCTTGGTGTTCTTTTTTATTATCTAAGCCTTGAGGGCTGTATTCCCCCACCCTTATCAATGAATGACCCAACAAATGACCAAATGAATGAATGAGGATTCACCCAGAGTCAGAGGGTCAGGAGGAAGAAAATTTTTTCGTGGACTACACATTACTGGGAAAAGAAACACAAACACCCCCTCTTAGGAAGGGACGTGCTGGGGAGGGAGGGAGGAAGGAAGGGAGTGAGGAAGGGAGGGAGAGGGAGAAAGAAAGGAAGAAGTTACATAGAAATTGATACAAAATGCCTTTGCTTTTGGGGTGCCATGTGATACTTCTCTGAAGAACACCTCCAAGTGTGAAAAAGACCTGTGAGATATCAGTATGAGGATTGCTAAGTAGACACCTGCCCCCCCCATCTTGAATGAGCTAAACATTTGACCTTATTAGGCCATCCTTCCCCTGAGTTTGCCTGGTTGTGGACTCTGCCACCACTTCTCTTGGCAAACACACCCAAAGGGAGGCGGGAGGTCCTGGGCCCAGCCTCATGCCCTTCTTTCCTTTACTACACTCACCCTCTCTATCCACTATGTCCTGCATACCTACCTCATTCTCCAAGAACACACAGTCTCAGACCTCTCTTTGTGTTGGCACAGATTCCAGCTCCTTCCTGGTTCTCTCTTTGTATCTGAACTTGGGCTCCTCCAAGTATTAACAGGTATCATGACAACAGGGGTGGAGCAATGTTCTGGACATATAAGTACGGCAAACACTGAGTTAAGGAAAGTTAGACAAGTTTCTTCCCTTTGGAATTTCTCGGAGCTTTCAACTTGCTAATGTGATTTGAATATTTCCTAAAAAGAAAAGCATTACTGGAGCTTGCCCCAAACACACTTGGCAATGACACCTATTATATGATGCTTCTTCTTGGAGCACTTTTATCAATAAATGTGTATGAGTGTACTTACTATGTGCCAGACATTGTACTGAACACCAAGCAAGATCCAGATAATCTATGCCCCGTGGCACTTACTCTGCAGGGACATTTGGGGAACACTTGTCTGAAAGTCCTCCTCTTAGCTCTGCCCCTGGGTCCCCTTTTCTTTTCCTCTTCTTACCTCCAGTTCTGCATCTTTTCTCGGTCTTTGAAGTCCTCTGAGAAGCAGGGTCTTTTTCTGGCTGACTGCATCCCATTCCCACACTTTGAACTTCCAGAAAAACCCGGCCTTGGCCATCATTCCACTTGCCGCTTTAAACAGTGTCACTTGGGCTCTGCCATAGGGTGTTTCAAATGAGACTTTCTTCTGGTATGGTCCTTCACCACTTTCTCATCCTCCCTGAGTCAGGCCGCCCTTTCCATCAGCATACTGTCTCCTCAATTCCAGTCCACTTCTTTTCTTTCTGTATCCTCCTGAGTTTGTGCTGGAGATACCTCTGGAGAGCTGGTTCCACAGCTCCTCTACTCAGTTTGTGTTATCAGGTCTACTGGGAAGCATTCCTAGCCTCCCATCCTTGGCCTGCCCCATTGCTGGCCCATCTGGCTCAGCCTGGGATCCCTCCCCTGGCAGAGTCACCATATTCTCTGCTTAAAAGTTATATTTAGCTCCAGGGAGAAAACCCTGTATCTTGCTCGGGAATATCCCTCCTAGTCATCTGTAAGAAAAGGAACAAAACTTAATGCTCACACCCATCCACACATTGTTTCCTTACATCCACCCCCTGCCCTGAGTCACACAGCCACTATGGTGGGGAGTCTACACCCTTGCCAGAAAGCAGCCTTACTCTGGGAAAATGGCCTCAACCCACCTTCTTTATACAGAGCAGCTCTACTCCGAGTCACAGTATTTTAGACCAGGAATTAGTACCTGAGCAGAAAGAAGTTCAGGTGGTTTGGGCACATAGGCAGCCAAGCACCTCTGAGGTAGGTTGGATCCACCTTTTTGGCTCAACTTTGGTTCCACACTTAGAACAGCAAGATGATCTGAAAAAAGGGGCAATCTATCAGTTTTGCTTGGGGGAGGGTGATGTCCTCTGAGTGAAGAAGACAAGAGGGAAAGAGAAATAGAAAAGTCCAAACAGCACACGAAAAGATACTCAACATCATACATTATCAGGATCAGGAAAATGCATATCAAAACTACAGTGAGATGTCACCTTATATCTGTCAGAATGGCTAAAATCAAAAACATAAGAAAGTGTTAGTGAGGAGAAAGGGAGAAAGGGAGAAAGGGAACACTTATGCACTTTTGGGAATGCCAACCGGTGCAGCCACTATGGAAAGCATTATGGAGGGTCCTCAAAAAATTAAAAATAGAATTACCATATGATCCAGTAATTCCACTACTGGTTATTTACAAAAATACTAATTCAAAAAGATATATTCACCTCTATGTGTATTGTAGCGGTGCTTACAATAGCCAATATATGGAAGCAGACTAAGTACAAATAGATGAATGGATAAGGAAGACGTAGAAGGTACCCCCCCCTCACACACACACACACACACACACACACACACACACACTGAAATATACACAGTCATTAAAAAGATGAAATCTTACCATTTGCAATGACCTGGATGGAACTAGAGGGTATAATGCTAAGTGAAATATGCCAGACAGAGAAAGACAAATACCATATGATTTCACTCATGTGTGGAATCTAAAAAACAAAATGAATGAATAAACCAACAAACAAGAAGTAGAATCAGACCTATAAATACAGAGAACAAATTTATGGTTACCAGAGGGAAGGCGGGAGGGTCGGGAAATGGGGAAATGGGTGAAGAGGAGTGGGAGATATGGGCTTCCAATTATGGAATGAATAAGTCATAGGAGTAAGAGGCACAGCATAGGGAATATAGTCAAATGATGTAATAGTGTTGTATGGCGGCAGATGGGAGCTACACTGTGGTGAACATGGAATAAGGATAATTCAGATTACTATGTTGTACATGTAAAACAAATCTAACATGAAGTGTCAACTATACTCAAATGAAAAATAATTACTGAAGAAAGAGAAAGAAAAGAAAAGCATTGACAGGTGGAAGCTGGCCCTTGAAGGGCCAGGTTCAACGGCAGAACAGCAGAGGCTGATAAACAGATGAGCTTTTTTGGCCTTTTGAATTGTGCATTTGGTTGAAAGACAGTTCCTCCCCCTTCAGTCTCCATAATGACAGCATTAGTAAAGTCTGCTAGGCCTACATATACTTTGTGCAAGTGGTTATGGATTTTTTAATTTAAATTCTACTTAATTAACATATACTGTATTATTAGTTTCAGAAGTAGAACTTAGTGACTCATCATTTGCTTGCAAACCCAGTACTCATTACTTTAAGTGCCCTCCTTAATGCCCATCACCCAATTATTCCATCACCCCACCTCCTCTCCAGAACCCTCAGTTTGTTCCCTATAGTTAAGAGTGTCTTATGATTTGCCTCTCTCTCTGTTTTTGTCTTATTTTATTTTTCCTTCCCTTCTCCTGTGTTCATCTATTTGTTTTGTTTCTTAAATTCCACATATGACTGAAATAATATGGTATCTGTCTTTCTCTAACTGACTTATTTCACTTAGCGTAATAACCTCTAGTTCTATCCAGGCCATTGCAAATGGCACAATTTCATTCTTTTTGATGGCTGAGTAATACTCTATTGTGTATATATACCACATCTTCTTATGTATTGGTTTTGCTTGCTTTGCTTTGTTACAACACAAAGGTGGTAGTTTTTATGCCAGGGTCAACACTGTGTAGAATAGAGATTGTGTGAGAGGCACATGAGCCCCCTCAGAGATTCATAACAAGCTTCAGGACCAGGAGAATTGGGGGTTCCAGTCATTTGTCCCAAGATGTCCAAGAGGCATGACACCATAGCTGGCATTTATATTTGTGTACACTTATTAATTTACTCATCCAACTCTACCACAAGCAAGAGCTGGAAGAGTTTCCAGATACAGTAGTGTTGGTTGAAAATATCTGTGCAGAAGTTGAGTTCTATAAGAAAAAGGAAGACTTCCCAAAGATCAGGGATATTTCAAGATGGTGAACAAATGATATCTATAAAATTCAGACTGATATAAGCAGGTTGCATGAAGGCTGGTGATTCATGTGGCAGGTGTGGAAGGCACTGAAAGATTATTCCTGCTGCTTTAAGTAACAGGCACCTATTGTTTGTCACACAAGCACCTGCTTTCTTCTGGGAAATATTTCCCACCAGCCCACTTCCATCTACATGGTTTCCACAGAAAATAATATTATCCCTGACCCACCCATCCCATGGTGTTGCAGCTGTTAGATGTGGCACTCAGTCACAGGATGGCTATGGTTCCTACAATATGGATGTCAATGCTCTGGCTTGCTGAGCCAAGGAGAATGTTGCATGATGAGCAGAAAGGAGAGAGAGAGATTCTTGGTGGCTTATAAGTCTCTGGGTTCCAGTTAATCCTGAGACCCAGGCATTTTCTTGTCTTTAAGCTTTGGACATCTCATCTTCCCAACTTAGGTAGTCATCAATTTCAGTATCCTATCTAGAATAAAGGAGTTCTACCTAGTACAAGCCATATGAGCCCTTGAAGAAGGAAGTGGAAGAGCCCAGTGACAGTAGGAAGCCTGGCCAGAGAGCTTGTACAAATGATCCACACTTGATGAGACAGAGATCTTGTCCATGGCTGTGACAATGGGAATGAGCAGATCCAAATGGCATTCAATAGACTGAGCTGCAGGAAGAGATGCTGGAGTAGAGAGCTTCCCAACATTTGGAGTGCTTGTCATAGTGACATATTCTTGTGACACCTTTGTTGGTTGCAGTGTTTTTAAAGCAATGATGGTTATAACAGCCTCAATACTAAGCAAGTAGCTCCTAGGACAGTTCTCAACCACAAAACATTTCAGAAAGCTAACGGCATTCAGGAGACTCAGGGGAACTATAACTTAACCCAAAGAAGAAACTTGATCCAGCCTTTCCAAAAAGGAAATTAAGCAATTCGGCTACCAATTCACCAGCAAGTCCTACTCTCCCCAAATAAAAGGGCAGCTGTGACTCCACAGGAAGTACCAGGGTCTATTCCCTGGAGGCCCCGGGCTAGAGCTAAAGCATCTGGTCTCCAGGGAAGGCTGAAACTGAGAGGAAAGTCCTGGAGGGGTGCCATGACAACAAAAGCCAAAAATGTGTCCAAGTCCAAAAAAGCTTCACCATCCACTAGACTATAATCTGTGTTTTCTAACCACCTATACAAATATTTGTGGATCCCTCCCTTGTGATCTAGACTTGATGATAAGCTTTGGGGAAATTTATAAGTAGTGATCTCACAAACTTTCCTTGAACCTATCTTTCCTTTAAGATCCTTGACATTAATGATTACAAATATATGAGGGAAGTCTCTTGGAACAATTATTCCCTGGGTCTTTTTTTTTTTTTTTTTTAGAAAAAAAGGAAAGTTTGTATAGAATGCAATCATTCCATGGCATATAATCTCACTATCCATCAGTAGCCCCAAGACCTCTGGAGAAAATGTGAATGCTTGGCAGAAAGAACTCAGTCTTCAAGCAGAAATAAGTTAAGTTCATCCTTTGGCCTCCCAGCAATCAGTTACACAGTATAGACATTTTAGTTCCTACACTGTGAAGGAAGGGGAGTAACCTGAATACTACATGCTACACTGCAGTAACAGAAGACTCCAAAACCTTAAACAATTACTTAAACAAAGGTTCACTTCTTATTCATGTGCACACAGCCACCTGGGTAAACAGCAGCCACCATCCGCCATCACCAGAGATGTGTTGAGATTATTTCAGAGTCCCTTCATGTGTCCACCCAGAAGTGCTCAGGTTCTTGTCAAGAGAGTTCAGTTCTGAATCCAACTCTGCTGCTGATTCACTATCTAGTATGACTACAAAGTAATAAAACAAAAAAGGGACAGAACTCAAACCTCCAAATGATTCATAGTAGTTCATGTGGGAAGCTTTATACTACTGTGTACTTGGGGCAGTAAGCCTGGCATCACCCAAGAGCCCAGCTGTGGCAGTAATTCTAATGCTGCGACACTGTCCCCCTAAGGGGAGGCAATGGGAAGCAAGGGGGTGGTGCTGAGGTCCCGGCTAATCCCCTCACCACAGTTCCAGATGGGCAGAGTGGAGAGGCACCTGCATTGTTGGGTCCCAGGGTCCATATTGTTAGGTCACCAGGGTGAATGTGAGCCTCCTTCTTGTTCTGCTACCTTCGTATCTCTTCTTTTTAAATAGTGGCTCAAGTTCTGTCTCCTCCTAACTTTCAAAGGTTAATTTTCCACTGAGGTTTTTTTTTTTTCTTTCTCTCTAAAAGATTATCTGTTTTCCTGCAGTTCTGAGACTTCACAAAAATGCATCCAGGTGTGGGTCTTTTTTCTTTCATTATGTTGGGCACTCATTATACACCTTTAGTCTGGACAATTGTGTTCTTCAGTTCTGGATATTTTTTTCTTGATATTTTTTGTTTATTTAATTTACTTCTTCCTTCCATTAAATCTGGTCTCTCTTTCTGAAATGGCCATCATTTGGATCTTCTGACCTGATCCTCCATTTTTTTTCTGTTTTTCACTTCTCACTTTCCCTCTCCTTGTCTTTCTGTTCTATTTTTTGGATCTCTGTCAGCTTCATCATTTAATTTTTTATTTTATGCTACCATATGTTGAATTGTCTAAATCCCCTTTCTTATTCTGTTGGATTCTTTTCTATAGAACTGTATACTTGTTCCATGTATATCTCTCTGAAGTCATTTGTTGCATTTGTTTTGCTTTGTTCTGTACCACATTGTCCTTTCTTTCTGTTTGAATCTCTGTTACTCAATTAAAAGTTCAATATGAATTCTTGGTTATTCTTCACTATCTGTTCATAATTACAGATAAGACCCTATAAGGCATGGATTCATTACAGAAAATTGGCTGTTTCACTAGGGTCCTAAATGCCCGTATTTAAAATACAGTATTTAAAACACTTGAAACATGAGGGTTATGGGCACCAACCCCTCACACAGTTGGAAATCTGCACATAACTTTGACTTCACCCAAACTGACCTACTAATACCCTACTGTTGATGGGATGCCTTACCAATAACAGAAACAGTTGATTAATACAATTTTGTATGTTGTATGTATTACATATTGTATTCCTATAATAAAGTGAGCTAAAGAAAAGAAAATCATAAAGAGGGGGAAATACATTTACAATACTGTACTGTATTTGGGGGGGACATGTAGTTCAAATCCATGTTGTTCAAAGGGCAACTGTATTTCATATTGGACCAATGTCCTTTTAGAGGATCCTTGAACCTCCTGCCTGGGAAGTGTAAGCCCGTCAGCTCTGGGGACTGAAAGGGGTGGGGGTTTCATAAAGTTGGTATGTTGATTTTCACTTTATCCCTTCTTGAAAATATATGTAATTTCATACCCCCATCCCTCAGCTATCCTCATTGTCCCCAAATCCAGAGGCGGTGTAGCTCAATATCCCCAGAAATAAACCTCCCAACTTTTCCTGGAATAAGGAAAGCATGATTGTCTATTATACAGAGTGAATGAAACCATCTGAAGCCCTAATTCTCCTCTGGCTTTCCATCACTATTCCTGTTTTTATCCCCACCTGCATCCTGACCTAATGCTCTAATTCCTGGGTTTTTCCAGGATTCTGTGAGAAGAGAGATCTTGTTTTCTTTTCTTTCTTTCTTTTTTTTTTTTTTTTTTCCCATTTCCCATCCAGAGACTTTAAGTAGTAGCCGTCCTGGGATTCAAGTCATTTATTTGTCTCCCTTATTCTTTCCAGTTTCCAAAGTGCTAAGTTCTTACACAGAAATCTCCCCTCCTTTTCCTTCAATTCTTGTGGATTTATAATGTGTTATTCTTTTACTATCTTTTTGGTAGGATTTCAGAAGGGAGAAAAGATGAGGAAAATGTTCAAACTTCTTTGTTTAACTGGAAGTCTGTTATGATCTATTTTTAATGTATGTTCTATTACTGGATGTTATGTAACTTAGATTCTATCTGAGGCAAAATGAGAGGGAGAAAGGGCAATAGAGGGACAAAGAGAGGGAGAAAAAGGAGAGAAAGAATAAAAATAGAGATAGGAGTGGATGCACAGAAATAGTGCTCACTAGGGGTAAGGAATAATTTTTTTGATGGGCATGCAGGTCACTCAGAAAAACAAAAGTGTTTACACATTTCTTTACAAAATGAAAATATCTTGAGTCTAATTATAGATGTCTATAAATCCATATATATCCATATAATGTAGAAGACTGACTTTATTACATAGAAAAATATTTAAGGACAAATACTTCTCATTATTAAAGCATTAGCATCTGAGGCATCTTTGACAAGCAGTATTGTGGGCACATCCCTTTCACCATTTACTCTGAAAACTCCATCAGAGGCCATATCAGAAACGTGGACCACAAGTTGTGGGAGTCCCTTGTTGCCAGACGGAATATTCATCAGACAATGACGGACTGTGACCCAGAGCCTTTAATGGGCATGAACGCACTGGCAATGGCTGTTGAGCTCCACTGTGCTCCACCCTGGGCCTCAAGATGATGTAAGGATACAGACTCGCCGGCCCCTACCGAAGTGGACTGGAGCCCCAAGGGGAGGAGACAGCCAAAGGAGCATGTACCAGCTCTGTGATGCATGGTGTACTAAAGAGCAAGGCAAAATTTTTTGTTGGATAAAACAGCAAAATAATTCTTATTTTGGAAGACTAATGGACATCAGATAATTATACAATGAGAATATGGAGACCAATATTACCTAATTATCTTTAGAGCCTTCCAAATCTAAGGATGGCACCTTTGATACTCCTTGCTCCATGCAAATGCTTGTGGAACTGAGATTGTGTTTATCAAATTTTCAAGCTAAGAACAATCACTATGTAGAGGAACTTGGAAGACCCTTTACTAACAAGAAAAATGCTATGGTAGTGCTAAAAATCACATCCCCCTCCTCATGTTACCTTGGCTTGGCTTGGCTTTTGCTTTTTCACTGGGTTTTATTAACAGGCATTGCAGCTTTAATAATCTGGTTTTCCTTCCCTGTCCTTAATATTTCAGAGGTCAAACAAAAGGTTTAGAGAGAGATTAACTACTTTTACTGCAATGTGTTTATTTTTTAAATTTTTTAAAAAAATTTATTTTATTATTTCAGTGTTCCAAGATTCATTGTTTATGCACCACACCCAGTGCTCCATGCAATACGTGCCCTCCTTAATACCCACCACCAGACTCACCTATCCCCCACACCTCTCTCTCCTCCAAAACTCTCAGTTTGTTCTCAGAATCCACAGTCTCTCATGGTTTGTCTTCCCCTCCGATTTCCCCCAATTCACTTTTCCTTTCCTTCTCCTAATCTCCTCGACATTATTCCTTATGCTCCACAAGTAAGTGAATATTGCGGTGTCTTTAAGGAGTAGACTGGTCACATCTCACTCACTGCTTTTATGGTTACCTGGGACTTCTCTTGCTAGACTAGTGGGTTGGAAGTCTAATTCTCAATGTTGATTTTCTATAGTCAGTTCCAAAATGGAACATTTCAGAGTTTAAAAAAAAAAAAAACTGGCCTCAAGACAGTCTAAAATCTGCCCTAGAAGGAAGTGGGCACAGAAAGAACTAGGCAATACATACTATTTCTGGGTTCAGCTTGTTGAAAACTTTTCAAGTCTTATTCTGTGACATTTACAGAGCAGTTTCAAGAATGTTTAATAAAACAGGCTTTGAAAGTGTCTTTCTTAATCTACAGTATCTATTTATACATCATCAGTGTATAATTATAGCTCAGTGCTGATGCTGAAAATATAGCAAAGGAGGTAAACTTCCTCTGTGGGCTCAATCAGGCTGGGTTCTCCAGGGAAACAGTCCTAGATAGATGGGGCTCCCACCAACAGAGCTAGACACCTCCCTCTACAAAGCTGGATCCCAGATAAAATGGGCTTTACTCTATCTTTTTTAATATGCCTGGGCTCTAGAAAGCAAGGGAAATCTCCAAGGACAGAATTTTTTTTAAAGTCTGAGCTGAAAACAGAGCAGAGAGCCATGAGCTTCAAATAAAGGTATCAGGCAAGGCTGACATGAGAGCACGTGAAAACATAACTGTAGTAAAAAGCCAAGTTTAGTACTTGGTACTTGGAAATGATGAACCCAGGATCCCTGCAAGTCTGGCCACCTGAAGACAAAACACTGCTCTGGATCCTACCAGAAGCAAATGCAAATCTCTGGAGGAACATCCCCAGTTTCGGCTCTCAGGAGTCCCCAACATGAAACTCAAACACATTTAAACTCACAACCAAAGACCAAATTCACAAAGGAAAAATCATTCATGTGAGTTAACAGAAACAAGACCAACATATTCAGCCTCCCACCCAAGGACATCAGATACTAAAATCATCACATGTAGATAAATCTCATGGTAAATATTCAAAGGAATAAAATATAGAATCACAAACATGAAAAAAACAGCAAAAGATTAAAACTGACCAGACAGAAGTTTTAGATATTTTAAAAATAAAAAATACAGCTGTTGTAAAGAAGAAAATGTGATAGTCCTCACAAAGGTAACCCGGAAAACCTGTGCCAAACGAGCTAACTGGGTTCACACCTATCTTGCCAGGCAAGGGGGATGGGTGCAAGAACAGGGTCTCAACAACATCTCGAGAAGTGAAGTGACAGAAGAATTTTACGGCATTGGACCTGTGTTGAGGGTTAGAAATCAGCTGATTTGGGTGTGGGCTTTCAAAAGCACCCAAGTAAAGATTGAGTGAAACAGTCAAGGGCAGATTGGTGGGAGGAACAGAAAAGGGTTTTCCCAAGAAGTTGTATCATGGAGCATGCTACAATCTTACCTATCCAGAGTAGGTCATGGTGGCAGAGCCGGTTCCTGGCCACTCTGCATGGCTCCTGCTAGGGAAGGTTTTCATCCCTACATTGCTCTTCTGTGTTCCTACAGTACTTTAAAAACAACTCTTTCACAGGACTTTTGACATAACCATCAGGTTGCTCTCTCTATTTTTCAGTACCTGGCATGTAACTTTGAAGATTGAAAGGCTTCAAAACATGTTTATGACAGAAGGGAAAGAAGAGGGAGACAGAGAATGAATACCTCATACACTTTATTCACTGGGCTATCAGACTTCCAGGTCTGGTCTCGCCTCTTAGAAAGACTTGGACATTCCATGAACTGAGGACTAGTAGAAATTCCAAGAGCCTACTTTGTGTTCCTCATAGATAGTTGACACTTCTGACTACCCATCTGTGAAACAAGAGCCTTGAGCACTATCGGATATCAGTTTCCCCAGAGTCTCCCTTCTGTGGTCTCTCACATGAAGAAGGGCCACCTCTGAAATCTGCTCAGCTGGGTGGAAGGGAAAAAGCAAAAGGGCTCAATTATTACTTTGCATGCCATGGTCCTGCTCTGAAGCCCTAAGGGATGATGGTGGTTCTTCACATAGAAGAGCCAAAAGTGACCACAGTGAATTTCTGAGAATGATGGCCACCACTTCAAACCTGCCTTCCACATCTCATGCAAATCTCCTTTGGGCAGCTCTAACCCAGGAAATGGATTCGAGGAACCATAGCTCCCAGCTTTACCAATTTGGCCTAGAACAATCTAGCACAGTTGGCAATGGAGAACAGTTCCCAAATGAAAAAGTCCCAGGCTTCGAGTGCCTGGGTGGCTCATTCAATTAAGCATCTAACTGTTGACCTCAGCTCGGGTCTTGATCACAGGGTTGTGAGTTCAAGCCCCACATTGGGCTCTACAATGGACATGGAGCCAACTTAAACTTTTTTTAAAAAGTTCCTGACTTGAAGAAGACAGAGGAGATGAGATAAACAGAATTCATGGAAAAAGCTTCATGGAGGAGGTGCAATGTTCACGGAGGCTCAAAAGAAGAGTATGATTTAGAATATGGAAAAAGAGAATGGGCAAATATTTCCTGTTTAAATGTGGATGCCTCCTTTATTTTGGTGTTGGTCCAGAGTGTATACCACTTCCATGGAACACTGACAAGTAGCCACAGGACTCTGGAGCTAGGATGTGGCTGAGAAACAGATAAAGATGAAAAGCTTCATCCTCACCTTGACTCTGTTGGGTAAGACTGGCCGGAGTCCCACTGCCAAGCCCATCAACTCACCCAAAGTGGAGTAAGGGGTCTATGCAACGGTCTCAGCTTTGCATCCCACTGTTTTTGTGTCTGCTCAGAGACCATTTGGCATGGCTACCCTAGAACAGGAGCCTGCTTTGAGAAGAATGAATTCTGTCTGGTTGCTTTTTTAGGGCAAATTTTAAAATAAAGACAGCTTTTAAAACAAGTAAAGTTTTGTTCTTCACTGAGCTCAATGAGATACTTGTTGGCATCAATGCCCAGCAGTCTGGCTTAGAGGTCTGCCAAGCCAGTGGCATATCACGTGGAGTGGGTACTCCATGGAGTGGAGGGGAGGGATGCAATGCTGGTTTCTGCTGCAGTAGGGAAAAGGGACAACATTGGAGGGGTTCCACCAGGATCATGGCTGTGTTGCTGGTGTTCCACCAGGATCACAGTTGTGGTGCCAGCCCAGGGCCTTACATGGGAGGGAGGAGACTGCATAAAAGGCTCATGGTGCTCAGAGGGGAAGCAGTTCAGAAAAAAGTGCAGGAGTTGTCAACCAATGAAGAAATGGGCTCCCGAACAATGAGTGCCAATCCTCAACAAATAAAGTCACCTCCACTGCAACATAGCCTAAACCTCAAGAGAATTTTGTGTAGGAAGCTCTTTCGGGTAGCTGACAAAGCAGGCCTCCTTCTGCTCTCAGCATCCTCAAAACCACATTTTTACCCAAGGGAAGACTGAAAGGAAGGATTTCCCACACACATTTCCACAAAGGTATTAAGAGATTCCCCTTAAGCTGTTTCTCAGTATTTTCAGATTCTCTCCTCTAGATCTTCAATGTTTGGATAACTTGCTTCAGCTCTGGGACACAAAACTGAAAGAAGACTCTTCACCTTGCTGATCCCTCATGTACACTGACTATGCACATGACAGATTATTTTAACTTGAGTGCTGTATTGCTAACTGGGGACATTCATGTTGACATAATTTTTAAATGGTGCCAAAGAATATCTAGGGGCTTCCTGCTCCCTTAGACCACTAAGATCTGATCCATTTCCACTTCACAAAGAGCTCATTCTAGTCCCAGGCTTGAGCAATTTATCTTTCCTCCCCATGTCAAGGATATTGGATCAGTTTCTTTTTTTAAAGGAAAATTGGGTTTTCATCAAATGTTTCTCCCATTTCTTTTCAAACAAGCAGGGTAAATGGACTCCCAGGATGGCTGGCTTGTGGCCCTTCTGAGACACACATCATTTCCTCCAATCCGGGAAACCTGACCCTGCGGTGTTCTACGCCTTGCCTTTGGGAGTGTTGAATGTTGTTGACAGGAAAGGTACTCTTTCTTTCTACTCACCAAAAGGCTTTGATGTCCAAATCTCCATCACTTATTTCTGGAGACTGTCAGGGGTGCATGTGAGAGCACCAGATGCAAATCTCTGAGATCAGAGTCTTTTCTGCTTTCAAATGCATGTGCCCTGCAGTCCCTGATGACCCCCATGTCCCTGTCTGCCTGGGGGACCATCCTTGGCCTGCAGCCCCTGCTATGCTCAGGACTCACCTCACATGCAGGTGGGAGCACAAAGGAGTACACCAACACAATTTGATTTTTGGAGGCATGAGAAAGCTCCAATTTACATATTCTGTTTACATTTGCTCAGTGATTTCATTCCTTCACCCATCACTGGGGTGAAGAAAAACAGTCCTTGGAGAAGTCATTTGCCCACAGTCTTCATTGTACTCCATGAGGTGCCCCACCCTTCTCAGGAGAGGAGCTTCGGGAGCAGAATGGCATTATGGAGGGAGGGAGACAGTGGAGAAGGGAAGCCAAGGGCACTGTGGACAGTGGTCTTTGACACCTGAAGGGGCAGCCTCACCCCAGCTCTGTCCTGCTTCATGAGTTGCCCACATCCCACTATGTCTCACCAACCCCCAGCCTCTCTTCAAGCTGCCAGAATTATATATTTTTTGTTTTGGTTTTTTTTAAGACAGAATTATATATTTTTAATGTAAGTGGAATTATGTCACTCTCTTGCTTAAAACCACCTTCTGCTTCCATTGTCCTTGACTTAAAAGAAGAATTTTGGGACCCCTGCATGGCTCAGTTGGTTAAGCATCTGACTCTTGATCTCAGCTCAGGTCTTGATCTCAGGGTCATGAGTTCAAGCCCCATGTTGGGCTCCATGATGGGCATGAAGAAAAGGAGGAGGAGGAAGAGGAGGAGAAAAGGAGGAGGAGAGGGAGTGGGAAAAGAAGAAGAAAGTGAACAGCTTTTTCCTGGGCCCCCAGCCACCACCCCAGCCTCATCATTCCTGAGCCTCCCTCCCTCACTTACCACCTAAACTTCCTTTGGTTCTTGCCTCCTGTCATAGCTTTTCCCCACCTTCAGCCTCACACATGCTATCCTCCCTGCTGGGCTGGTGCCCCTCCTTTCTACTCCTGTAAAACTGGCAAATGCATCTGTCTAGAGAGACCTCTGCTGATCTTTAACCCCTGCCCATGCCATTACCAATGGCCCCCTTCCTATTCTGTCCCATAGGATCTTGTGCTTGTCCTTCATGGAATTTGTGACAATGTTCAAAGTCATAGCTTGTCTGTCTTGGTATTCAACATCTGTCTGTCCCAATAGACTTGAGGCTTTAAATGGTCCAAGATTGTGTCTATATTGTCCACCATAGTCTACCTAGTGCCTACTACAAAGCCCCCATACTGAAGGGACTCCATAATCATTTGCTAAGGGAATGGACATATAGGGGCAAATAATGAAGCCTAGATTTCAATCCCCTGCCCTGCCAGTGCCACACCTCCCAGAAGTCTCCATACCTGGCCTCTCTTTCCCAGATTCATGCATGGTGTTTGTGGTTATGTGAGCTTTGCCCACTCAGCCAGCAAATCAGGCCCTGCCCCTCGCCCCCCACAGTATAGAAATGCAGGAAATATCTGTGTTTTGGAGCAGGGAACTCCCACTTCTTAAACAGACCACTGAGTTCTACAATGAACATCACCAACATTAGCCCTAGAAGGCACATTGACAGCCATCTCCCCATCTCTCTCCTGCAGTCATTTACTGATGAGCAGAAAAACCCATGACATTGACAAAGCACATTATTGGATAGCACTATAGGGTCCAGACCCCAGGAAGCAAATACTGCAAAGGAGCCGCTCAGTGCCTCTCTCATGGTCAGTGCTGTCTCCTTCCCATCCTTGGAGTCAGTGCACGGGACCCCCAGAGAGGGTTATTCTTATTTGCCAAGCCATTATTCACGATAAGCTCTGACCTTAGCCTGACTTTGAGACATAGCAATTCAAGATTTAAAGCAATATTGATAGAGTCTAAGTAGACAGTGGTTTTCCTAACCCTCTTAGTGGAAACATTGTTTCCACTATTCCCACTCTAAATATTTCATTTTTGGAACATCAGTCCAATAAGAAAACATGAGACTTGTGTTAATAGGTGTGCCTGAACATACACTTGGCCAAATTGAGCATCTCTTGTGAGGAACTTCATGGGTCAACTCCATGGGATATAATTTGGTTGAGGAAGGGGGAATCTTGATACTACAGCAAATGAATAAATGGTGTGATGACCAAAAAGGAATGAATATAATTTTTGCCACAAGATAAGGCAAAAGAATTAATTGTTAAAATGTGCACAGAAAGGTGATAAGATCCTCTTTTAATAATAATGCTCTTCAGAAACAAAATTAATCTAACATACGCAGCCTGAAATATTTTCACATGCAATAACAAAAATGAAGATTATTGGCCGTTGTAGCTCCTCAGGGATTATTTGTCTGTGAGTAACATGAAGAAAACTTTGGAACTGAATGAATATAACAGAAAACATCTGTTTGGGTATCTTTCAATTACAATATGTTATGGGGGAAATGGGATTTAGAAATACCAGTCTGACATGTATACTGGCCATCTCTGACTTAACACATTTCATACACTCCCTTGGCAGAGACAGCTATGGGGATCCTTTAAATTTATCTCTTTACCTTTTGCAATTCTTAAAAACATTTCTCTCCCCATCTTCTCATGTGGTAAATAAAGTAAGCAGGCATACAAACAAAGAATAATTGTGAGTCCAGTTTCAAAAGCACTTCCCCATCAATATGGAAGAAGAGAGAGTAAAAGGAAAACCTGGATTGATAGCTGGAAAATCTTCGTCATATGATGCAAGTCACTGATTTTAGTTTTTCAGGTGGAGACTGCAAGGAGTGAAAGAAGTAAAACCTCATCCTCCATCTTTTAAAAACTCTGTGAGCTCACATTACCTTCGGGGGCTGTGTTCTCTCCTTCCTGTCATGGCTCAACAAGCTCCCAGCCATGCTCTCACCAGCTGTGGGCACCGGGCTCCTCTTACACAAGATCCAGAGGAACTAGACTCTTCTCTAAAGGCTCCTACCATCACCGGAGATGTCCTGGGGGACAGTAGGATGCAGTGAAATGCCCTCTTTCTTGGGCAGCTGTTTCTCTTCTGCTCCACCCCACTTGCAGATTCATCATTGGCCTTTCACCCCATAAATAGCCTCTGTTTCCTTAAATATCCTATGTTTCCTCTGTCGTAAGTTTCCATCCCCCAGATGCATCTGACCCTACCCCTCCTGCCCCATTTGTCCAGGCCTTCATCTTCCCCACCTAAATGGCTGCATGTGCCTCCTCACTGCCTCCTCTCACTCCACCCCAACCCCTAATACTGCCTCAGAGAGCAGCCAACCATCACCCTACAGGGCAAATCTGTGGCCTCACTTCACTCCTGCCTTAAAATTCTCCAGTGGCTTCCTGCAATTCTCAACATAAAGCCCAGTTTTCCTTCCCAATCTGGACCATCCTGGCTACACCTGCCTCACATCCTCCCCTTCCCGAAAGCCAGCCTCTCTCCAGCTATTCCAGGCAGCCAGCAGTCCTACTCTCAGCCCCTGCTGCTGGTCCAGGTTGTCCTCACTGCTGGAACACCCGTTCCCCTGCATCACCTCCTAACTCACTCTCAGCTCTTGAAACCCCTGCCTCCATGCCCCCTTTCTCATCTCCAGTAGTGGCTACTCTGCCTTCTTTCAATGTCATATTAATCCATCTTTCCCATGGCTTATCAATTTTACTCATCTTTTCAAAAAACATAACTTTTGGGCTGGTCTATTCTGCTTAGAATTTTTTGTCTTTTTTTCTTTCTTTTTTATTCTTATATTCAGTTAGCCAACATATAGTACATTGTTAGTTTTTGATGTAGTGTTCAATGGTGTTTTTATTTCAGTATTTTCTACTCTTGTCCTTATTGTTTTCTTTCTTCTACTTTCATTACATGTGTTGGGCTTTTCTCTTTCTAATTTCTTGAGACACTTATTTCATGGAGTCTTTTTCAGGCTGTATCTTTTCCTAGTAAAACATTCTCAGGTGAAGATTTCTGTTTAGTCACTGCTCTCACTCACTACATCCCACATGTTTTTTAAAAACATTTTTTAAAAATGTGTTTTTGTTGAGATTTGTGACCTGTGGGTTATTTGATATTTTTTCTTAATTTTTAAACATATGGTGATCTTCCTATGACTTTTTGCTTTTGAACTGTGGTCCCATTACATCCTCTGTAATTCTAACCCTTTGAAAGTGTTGATACCTGCTTTGTGGCCTCCTATAGGCTGAGTTTTTGTAATTCAATATATACTTGAAAACTAGGTATATTATCATATTGTCTCTTGGTGTGTCAGGTTTTTAATCATGTTTTTGAAAATTTTCACAGCCTTACAGATTGTGCCTACTTGATCTATCAACTCTTTTTTTTTTTTAGTTTTTTTTTATTGTTTTATGTTAGTCACCATACAATACATCATTAGTTTTTGATGTAGTGTTCCAAGATTCATTGCTTATGTATACTGAGAGAGATCTGTTACAAAATTCCAGCATGGTTGTGGATTTACCTGTAGCTCCATCTTCTGGTCACTTTTTCCTTCAAATATTTTGAGGCCATATAATTAGATACATATAAACTTTAAGTTATTCTATTGTCCTGATGGGTTGAATCCCTAATCAGTAAGAAGTGACTCTTCATCTCCAATAATTTTTTCTTTCTTTTTTTTTTTTTTAAAGTTGCTTTAAGGTCAAGTTTGTCTGATGTTAGCACAGATTTACCAGCTTTCCCTTGGCTACCATTTGCAGAGTACAATTTTTTCCCACTCCTTTATTTTCAAACTATTTTCATTCTCATATTTTAATTTGTGCCTTGGAAACATAACATAATTTGGCTTTGATCTGTAATCAATCCAGAAAAATCTTTGTCTTTTAACTGAAGTATTTAGCCTACTTATATTTAATATAATTACAATATATTTAGCTTTGAATCTATTGTCTTGCAATATGCTTTTTATTTGTCCCACTCATTCCATGCTTTTTTTTTCCTCTCTCTCTTTTCTTGCCTTCCTTTGGGCTGACTATTTTTTATCATTCTGTTTTCTCTGTCTCTTTATTTTAAAGTTTTATATTTTTTATTATGCTTTTAATGTTTACCTTGGAAATTGCAACATGAATCCTGGACTTGCCAAAGTGTCATGGTAGTTGGGCAACTATTTACTTCCTCTTCAGCAATATAAGGACCTTAGAACACTTACAATCCTTTTATTCTCTTCCAAACTTAAACATTTTTTGTCCTATGCAGAGATGGATAGATGGAAAGATAGATAGATGGATAGATAGATAGAGAGAAAGATAGATGGATAATAACACACACACACACACACACACACACACACACATATATATATCCCAAATATTATTATTGTTTTATAAAAATCCATGTCATTTGGATTTACTCATATATTTATACCTTCCTTTGCTGTTGATTTCTTCTATATCTCTAACCTTCCATTGAGGATTACTTTTGTCTGCCTAAAGAGCTCTCTTTAATGTTTCCTTCACCGACATTCTGCTGCTAACAACTGTTTTTGGTTTTGTTTTTTTTACTTCCTGATTTTTAAAAAAATTTTTAACATCTTAATTTATTTTTTTCAGTGTTCCAAGATTCATTGTTTATACACCACACCCAGTGCTCCATGCAATACATGCCCTCCTTAATACCCACCACCAGGCTCACTCAACCTCCCAAACCCTTCCCTTCCAAAATCCTCACTTTGTTTCTCAGAGCCCACAGTCTCTCATGCTTCATCTCCCCCTCTGATTTCCCCCAATTCACTTTTCCTTTCCTTCTCCTAATGTCCTCCATGTTATTCCTTATGCTCCACAAGTAAGTGAAACCATATGATAATTGATTTTCTCTGCTTGACTTATTTCATTCAGCATAATCTCCTCCAGTCCCATCCATGTTGATACAAAAGTTCGGTATTCATCCTTTCTGATGGCTGAGTAATATTCCATTGTACATATGGACTGTATTTTCTTTAACCATTCATCTGGTGAAGAGCATCTTGGCTCTTTCCACAGTTTGGCGATTGTGGCCATTGCTGCTATGAACATTGGGGTACATATGGCCCTTATTTTCACTATATCTGTATCTTTGGTCTGAAAATATCTTTTTTCACCTTCATACTTGAGAGATATTTTTACTGACAGTCTATGTTAGCAGTTTGTTCTCTGTTTTCACATTTTCAGTTATTGAAGATATACCACTATCTTCTGACTTCCATTTTTGTTTTTAATAACTCAATTACCAGTGTGTCTGTTGTGCCTTTAAAAAGTAACCTTTCTCTCTCTGGCAGTTTTAAGGATTTGTCTACAATAACACCGTGATATATCCTTTATATTTATCCTCACTAGGATTTCTTGTAAATATATATAAAAATATATCTCTTACATATATTTCCTACATATATATGATATATATATTTATATAAATTTATATATAATATAAATATAAATTTATATATAGATTATTATATAGGAATATTTGTCAACAATTTTTTAGGAAAATTTTTGATAATTTTTTTCAATTATTATTGATAAATATTATAACTTTTAGCAATTATTTTATTCTCAATGCTCATGATGCTAGTCCTTCCAAATCTCCAAATGGACATGTGTTGGACCTTCTATATATATATTTTTTTTCTTTTTACCTTTTTTCTTTTTATTTTCTTATTACCTTTTGGTGTATGTGCTTCATTTTCCATATATTCCTCTAACTAATCTTACAGTTTACTAATTTTCTCTTCAACTGTATCTAATTTGTCATTAGTCTATACACTGAGTTTTAACGAAGTTATTAGATGTTTAAGTTCTAGAGTTTGTTTTTATTTAAATCTGCTTGGCACTTTTTATGGTATCCAATAATCTGACACATTTTTTAAACTTATCTTTTCTCTTCTTAAAAATAGTAAGCGTAGTTGCAGTCTCTCACTGATAATTCTCATATCTGATATTCTTCTGGATATGTGTGCTATTTCTTGCTTTCACCGGTTTCTTTCTTAGATGAGTGTCTATCTTCATGTACCTAGTTTTTTTTCTTGTTGGGGCTTCTTAACTATGTGCTTGACATTGTATTATTGGCAGAAATATTTTGAAGTCTAAATTGATGTTACTTTTCAGATTTAATTTTTATTTGCTTCTGTCAAACTTTGAGACACTATCAATTCATTATCCTTAATTCCAACTTCAGGTCATAAGATTTCTTGGTCACCCAGATGACCCAGAACTAGGTCAAAGTTCATGAGAGGGCTCTTTTACTTCTGTTTCACCCTTACCTCTAGGATGAAAAGCTCTGCTGAGACTGAGGCCAAAGCATAGCTTTGGTGGGCTTGGGGCTCCAACCTCACATCCCCTCATCTCACAGGACTGCAATGGTGCTGCTCACTCTCTTAACTATATTTCAGATTTTCAATTGTCTCTTGGTCAAAAGCAGTCCCAGTGCCAACATCTTCTCTGGATTTTCATCTTATCCTTAATCTTAACCCACTAATTTCTCATTAGTTCTTCAATGCTTTTGAGAAATTTTTTAAATGCCATTTAATTGTCTGGTGGTTATTTCAGTGAGATGATTGGTATGAATTTTCCCACCCATATCACCAACAGAAAGAATCTCTTTTGCCACTTTTAAGCAATGTTATTAATCTTTCCACATTTGCTATGTACTGCAGTTATCAGGTAATTGTTCTGGTCTGGTATACCATGGGGATGTGGCCCTCTGAGAGCTAAAGGCGATGATTGTCCAATATGGGATAAGTCTAGCAAAGAAGAAACTTTCAGCTTCTGCCAGCCAACTCGTGTCCCTCCTCTGGACCTCATTCCTTCTCTGTACCACTTGTGCCTCATCACTTTCCTTCTGCTCTCCCCTATTCTCCCATCCCATAAAACAAGTCCATCTATAAGTGGCTCTTGAATTGATTCTCATTGTTTCATGTTTTCCATCTTAAAAAATCAAAAATGATTCTTTCTCTATATGGATTCAAATGACTCTTAATTTCTTTTTCTAGAAAAGAAAAGTCCAGTTGCATTAAATTAAGAAAGACTTTGAGAAACAATGTTAAATGAGTGATTCATCATGCTGACATTAACTGGGAGGATGTCCAAAGCATGCAGAAGAATAAATACACTTAGAAAGATGATTTTTTTCATGTTAAAATCATAATAATCATGTTTCACATGTAATCTTTGTTGAGGCTTAAAGTGTCAGGCTAAAAGTAATTATATTTTACACTCAGTACAAAAATGTATTCAGAAAACTCTCATGTCTCCACTTTGTTTTATTTTTATGGTTATATAACCAAGACTGGCCTATCATACAAGAAGTGACACTGCATTGTAAATATGTCCATTCCTCACCTTCTCCCATGATCAACCTCCATCTCAGAGGAGCATCTGTAAACATTCTCATAAAAACCCAAAAGGTGCAAAACCCACCAGACTGAGTTTATTAAAGTGAAACCCAAAGCAAAAATCCCTACCTTCCTTCCTTTTGGATCTCTACAAAAGAACCAACACCTGTCAGTCCCAAAACTGCCACAGTATTCCCATTCCATTGAAAACAAACATGCTTTAAATGAAAAATCTTAAATTCCATGACAAAAAATAAATCAGGTAATTTCCCTCAATAGGGACACATACTTGTAATTAATGAGGCAAAGCAGTAAATTTCAAGTGAATTTCTTCCCTCTCATAACTTCCACCAGTCTTTCCCTCAAAGTCCACCACCCCACATCATACTACCTCCCCCAGTCAATAAACAACCTCAGTAAAATGAGCTGTTTGTCATGGACCTGTGTATGTGTATAGATAGAGGGATAAAGGGAGATGAAGATGGAGAGAGAGATATAGAGCTACAGAGATGAGATGCAGGAAGGAAGATCAATAAAGCAAACACAGTGAAGTGTTAATTTGGGGAATCTGGCTTATCTATGGAATTCTTTGCATTATTCTTACACCTTCTCTATCAGTCAGAAATCATTTCAAAAGAGAAAATAAAAACAAAACCAAAAACAACAAAAAAAATTCTGAGGATTTGCTCTCAGTTCGTGAGCTGGACAAACAGAATCTCTACTCTCTCGTTCCTTTTTGAATAAACAAACACCACAAACAGCATCCTCAGGCAAGTTATAAAACAGTTGCCTGTGTCATAGTCTTCCTTTATGTCATTATTGTCATTGTCCTTCCCAAAGTCTTGTCTCGTTGCCATGATCAAACTCGGGTGTTTTCTAAGCCTTTGTCAGTGAGGGGTAAAAAAAAAAAAAAAAAAGCATCTCATCAGGTAAAAAGCTTCTGTGCATGTTCTCAGCCAAAAAGAAAAAGAAGTTGAGAATTAAGAGTTATTTTGTAAAAGAGAAAACAAATCTCCTGCTAGCTCACTAGAAAACAAGGTATGTATTAGTATCTCATCAATGTTCAGTGAATAACTGAAAAAAAAAATGAAATGTACATGAGTATCCAAAATGTCACAAAGCATACAAGTGTGTTCACACCCATGGCTTTGTTGCTGTCTCCCCTGCCCTAGTCTTGCTCAAGATTGGGATCTTCTACCAGCTCCATATCCTGATTCTGTTCTGTCCTGCAGCCACATCATGTCCATGTTGGTCTGCTCCCTTCAGACCATAGGAACTTTGGGAACCTCTCCTAACTGCAGAGAATTTTATTTCTTTATCTGAAAATCTCACATCTTATTCTTGAATACACAAAAATCTGTAGGTCTCAACTACAGAGACTTCATAAACTTTCCTTTGCTCCAGTTCTTTCTACTGCACAAATTCATCACCTGCAAGACTTGACACACCTAGCAAAATGCAAGATGCTTGCTAAGCCCTCTCAAGGTGGCTGGAGGGGTTACAGACCCTCCTGTGCTCAGAAAGCTAAACCATATCTTCCATGCTGGGGGATGTCTACATGATTATTCCCTATTTCTAGTACTTCTTCTGTGCTTACTTCCTGTCTTTCCTATGGCTGGGGTTAAAACCCATCCACTTGCTAAATATTCACCTAGTTGGAGCCTTGAGATTTCATATTTTATTTACTTAGGTATGTGGGGTTATGTTCATTCGACAAAATGCATAACTGTCTACCATAGAGCTGGCACTAGGGTTGAAAATGCAAGGTTCAATCTTGGACAAGATACAGTTCTTGCTGAACACAACACATCTGGTGTTGGAAGTCAGCACTTGGGTACTAGCATTTAGCAGCATATCCTGTATTAGTGTATGATAAATATCTGCTCAGATAATGTTAATTAACCCTCTATGCCCTCCTAACACAATACACCTTTTTATATAATGAACAAAATTTGAGCCTACAAAGTGAAGATCATTGTACCAATGACCTACAGGAGTAGGAGAGTTCAAACTGTCTTGGATGAGATAAGACATAATTGTGTGAAAAAGTAATGAACAATTTGTGGAAGCCTATGATGCAGGAGCACCCACTTCTTTGAAAGGAGCAGACCATGAAGGCAAGGTAGCTCTACTGGCAGAATTCCAGACACCATCACACCAACATGAGAAAAGTTTCCAGCCAAATTTCCCCATGCTTTCCAAATCAGAGCACACAGGTTACTATCTCATGTTCTTCCCAAAGACAGCACACCATACTAGGACTCTCAAACTGCGCCAGATGGCGTTAGTAGATTGGGAGGAATGTTGGAGTCCATGGTGTCCAGGAGTCTCTGTACTCTGGGAGCAGCCCAGGGAGGCCCCTCACATGCTCACTGACATCTATGTGCTGTGCTTTCCAGCCACTGAGTAGGGTGGTTGAAGGAAGAGCAACTCATTGCCTCCCAGATGGGCATAATCCCCAGATAAGGTGCTACACTCACGGTTGTGTTTTCTCCCCTCTTCTCCCCAGCAAGAGAAGCAACTGATGGCCAGCCAAAGGCACTGCTATTGCCACTAGTGTCCGCACAGTGTCATGCTACCTGGTTGCTGGCCCGATGGCCCTGCCCAGGCCTCCCTACCCTCTGTGGAACGCACTGTGTGCTCAGGACACATCCTCAGGCCTGGACCTGCAACCACACCACAGGGCACTGTGAGTAATACAGCAACCTGTGATCAGTGCAGCCCATCCCCCCAGAGGAGCTTATTGTCACCAAATCACTCACTCCTCTCTTAAGATGAGTCTTTGCTGAGGACTTTTCCTGGTCCCCCAGTGAGCTTGACTTGCTGGACTCCAGACCTATTCAAACACTGACTCCTAAGTGAAGACAGTTGAGACTCCAAAGGGACCCCTGCCTCACAGGCACTGGCAACAGTTCATGACCAAGCCTTCAACTAGACACTACCGCAGAGAGCCCGGCTGTGAGCATCAGGCATGTCAACACTGGGCGCATGTCGGAGAGTGCTAGGACAAAGACACCCCCTCAAGGAGCTCGGATTCACGTTCCTGTTGGAGAGTCTCCTGGCCCAGATTATTCCTTGGGCAAAGGGGTTCCAGCCAAAACTCACACCAAGCTGATTAAATTTCCCATTATGTTGAGACCTGGGCATGAGCTTCCCGCACTACGAACCAGGTCAAAACTCCAGAAATGAGAAGTGAATTTAGCAAATAAACAAAGACTTGAGATGCTTCCACCCTGTAAGGGAAGACACGTCCTGGGCCCTGCGACAGCCCAGGTGGGCAGAGCATCAGAGCATGCGAGCATGCACAGTGTCTGGATCCGCTGACCCCGGTGCAGGGTCTGCTCTGGGAAGTGCCAGTGAGGCAACTTCTGAGTGTGCATTTATGAGGCTGCCTGCACAGTCTCAAATTGTCTCTTTGGGGGCCTTCTTGGCCCCAGGCTGAGCAGAAGGCAAGGAGCCAGTGCTCCCAGTCAGAGTGAGCCTGTTAAAGACTTCCAGGAGGGCGCCAGACTCATTTGCGTGATTCTTTTTCCTTTAGGAAAGCAGGCTCTCCTGGAATAACTAAGCCAATGTGAACTCCTGCTCCACCCTCCCGAGTCTGGCCAGGCAACCTAAACCCCGTGCCCATAGCTGTCTCCTTGACCATTACCTCATCCCCAAACACCGCAGGCCAGGCCTCCTGAGCAAGCGTGGCAGAGTTGGAAAGGAAAGGCAAAGTTTCTGGAAAAGGAAAAAGACTTCACATTACAAGGGCACTCCCCTCCCTCATGGGCCCCTCCAGAACATATTGTCTTGCAGCACAAGGACCCTCCCAGACTGTCCCCAGGGCAGCGGCACAGCCATACTGAGATACCACAGCAGTGAGCCCCAGCCTGGGTACACCAGAGTGGCCAGGGGAATATTTTCATATTAAAGATGCTCAAACACCCTCCTCACTGCCTGACCTACTGCATCCTAATCACCAACTGGGGGCTAGGGGCGGAGTAGAAGGTATGCACCATTTTCAGAAGCCCCTCGGGTGACTTTTAGAAGCTCTCCAGGGAGCTTCTGAGGTTCAGGACCCACTCCTAGGAGAAAGGCACCAGCTAGACAAGATGTCAGAGGCCATCCCAGCTAATTATAGGCAGGAACAGACTTCATCTCCAGTGACAGACTCTTCTAGGCACACAGCACTGGGGCTCTGGAGTCTCAAGATTTCACCCACTCAAGATTCACCCAGCCCAGACCTGCCTCTTCCCACTCACCTGCTCCCACCCACCACCACCATGACCAGCACTGAAGCCACTGCCCAAGGCAGGCAGGTTGCTTTCCACATTGGCCACACTCTATCTCAGCTGCTGAGGGTCATGGGGTCCTGAGAGGAAACAACAGACTGCTGGAGCCAGTCTGTCCTGAAGCCCTCTTTCTGCTCCATCTAGCCATTATTAACAGACTAATCCTAAAATTTCTGCTTCTTCCAGAACTATGGCTACATCTTCCATGTACTAAGAGGTAAAACCAATCAGGGTCTGAAGTGGGACTATCTTATTCTGGCCACATGAACAAACAAGTCTGCTCACTCAGAGTTTGTACCAAATTCCACACACCCTCAAAACAGCTATTGTTTTCAGGCTTCTGTGTGTGCTAACCTCCTGAAGACTCACAGCGATGTCTGCAGTAGACACAACCATCACTCAATGCACAGAAAAGGAGACAAGGGCTCCAGGGCTCAGCTGTCACAAGGCCTATGAAATCCCACCTCATAACGTTGTTTAGAAAGCAGATGAGATGGGGAGAGGGATGAACAGGTGGAGCATAGGGGAGTTTAAGAGCAGAGAAACTATTCTGTAGGATACTGTAGTATACCTTTGTTCAAACCTATGGAAGTTTAGGACACAGAGAGTGAACCATAGTGTAAACTCTGGACTTTAGTTAATAATATTGTATCAAGTGGGCACCTGGGTGGCTCAGTGTAGAAAAAAATTGCTCAGAGACACTGTATCACTGTCCCCACTGAAATGCCCTATTCTTGACTTATATCCTTGTGTTTGTAAAGATATGGCCATAGTCAGGGTTCTCTAGAGGTACAGAACTAATAGGATACATATGTTAAAAGACTTATTTTAAGGAATTGTCTCATCAATTGTGGGGGCTGACAAACCTGAAGTTTGTAGGGCATACTGGTAGGCTGGAAACTCAGGCAGCATTTGAGTCTTGGGGCAGAATTCCTTATCATAGGGAAACCTCAGTTTTTGCTCTGGAACTCACAAGGCCTTCAACTGATTAGATGAGGCCCACCCATATTATGGAGGGTAATCTCCTTTACTTAATATCAATTTACCCTAGATGTGAATCACATCTATAAAATACCTAATAGCAACATCTAGACTGATGCTTGGCAAAACAACCAGGCACCATCGTCTGGCTAAGTTGACATGAAATTTAACCATCACAACTACTTTTCTAAACAAATAATATGGAAAAGGGTATGTTTGGAAAAATATTTACATTTCAAATGCTCTTGAAGAAATGTACTTCAAAATGTTGTTATCTGACCTGCCAGGCTGATATGTAGACTCTTTTGTGCCCCTCTTGGCTACCTCTGGAGAAAAGGACTAGGCCCTCTGGCATGGCCTGTCACACCCCACCCCATGCACATGGGGATTTGGGAATAGAGGGTGTAGAGCCCAGTTTAAGAGCCTGCTCATGATATAGAAATATGCTTGCCTCCACACATTACTTTGGACACTTCTTGCAGCCAAGTCAGAAATCTGTTCTGTTGTTACCTGGATACCTAATACCAGAAATGCTTCCCAGCCAGACCCTGGGGAGCTGAAATGTCCTCTCTTTTGGTGAGAAGAACGATGAGGTCAATCCCAGTATCAGAGGGCCAGGAGACACTGAGCAGGACATGGTTATTCCTAACAAGCACTTGGCCCTGGAACTCTCAGCACTGGTCAAGCAGGACAGAGAATGTCATTCCCTTCCAGTGCCCTCTGTGAGCTGTGACAGAGGGTTCTACAGAGGCCCAACGGGAAACCAAGCTGGAAGTGTGGAGAAATAAGCTTAGGTCATTTTACTATGTCTTTTTGTGCTGTACTCACAAAGAATTATTAGTAATATGGAGTTGCTGGGACATGGCACTAGGGGTAGGTGGGATTTAGGAGGCCATCACTACCCAAACATTTTGAGGACACTCAGCCAAGAAGGAGCATCTTCATCTGTAAGACCATCCCTAGATGGACAACTGAATGACCACAGACAAATCCAGACAGAGATTGTTCCCAGGGAATCAAAACTAATCAGGGGGATGGGGGGATGGGGTGGGGGATGGCTGAGGGACTCAGCCTCAGACAGGTTAACATCCCTCCCCCCAACATGATAGGCTCCCTCCCAGGGGAAGGCTCTGCTTGTGGCCCTGGAGGATCCTCTGTCACAGTGGTGGCTCTTTGAACATGAACAGGTCTTACTGGGCAGGGCACCACTTAGGACTCCTGTTCTGCTGAGGGATGGGAATGCCCTGCTGTGAGCACTGAGCCTGCTCTGGGTGCAAATCCCCACACTAACAGCCAGAAGAGGCCAATCATGAGATCCAAAGAATCCAGGTGCCATAAGAAGCAATATTGCTCATCCTTCAAAATGTGGGAAAAGGAGACCTCGGCCAGGCTAACCAGAGAGATTAATCTTTCTGAGCATGTTTCCCCAACCGCCTGCCTACCTCAGAGTGCAGTCTGGTGGGCCAGGTAAGCACTGCATAGGAAGTGATTTGGCAAGTTTACCATGTGTGGGAGAGAACTTTGGAACTCTAATGCAGGAATGTAGGCTACCAATATATTGTCGTCTTCGCTAGACAGGGTAGTTTTAGGGTAACTGGATAATTTGTTCCCTAAAAAGAAACACTCAGTTGAGATCATCATCTTAGTGCACAAATGTAGATGGGCTCACAGTTCACACATATTTTAGACATTCTTGGTGTTGTTAACTATAGCTCTGCCAAAGCTGATCTGCTTCTCCCCAGCTTGCCCTGTGTACGCTATTTTATAAATTCCTCTCCTCAGGGAGCACCTGGGTGATTCAGTTTGTTGAGCATCCAACTCTTGATTTCGGTTTTGGTCATGACCTCAGAGACATGAGATGGAGCCCTGCATGGGGTTCTGCACTCAGCACAATCTGTTTGAAATTCTCCCTTTCCCTCTCCTTCTGCCCCTCCCCTCACTTACACATGCTATAAATAAATAAATTAATTAATTAATTAAATCTAAAAAAATTCATCTCTTCTGCTACAAGAAGGGTACATTCATGTAGCTCATCTGCCATATTTAAGTCAATAACACATTGAGGTGTTACCTCATTTCTGATTACATGGTATAGGTTTGATTATTGACAGAATTTTCAGGGACTTTTTCTGGTGGAATTTAGAGTGATTTCAGGAAATGTTACATAAGCAACACACGAGCTATCTGCACTCTCTCAGCCAGGAGAAGATGGCTCCCGAAAATGCCAGTCTCTGATGACAGTGTCAAGAAGGCCTTACCTCTTTGGCAAGAAGGTGATGCTGCAGGAGTCAGAGCCCACTGCCACTTAGCAAAACCTCCCCTTCTAGTATTCCTTCCTGGTTCTTCACTCCATCATCACTGATTCAGACTTTTTTTCCCTGGAACACCTTTTCCTCATTTACTAGTTGCTTCATTTATTCAATTAATGCTTACCAAGCATGTTCTATGCGCTGTGAATTATTCTATGGATCTAAAAATACATAAGATAGGCCATGTGCTACAATAGAATAAACACTGTAGCTGGAGAAACAGACATATCAGCACATAATGTGGCCCCTGTGGGAGCATACTGGTTGGAAAGTTCTACCTGGCTGAGGACACCTTCAAAGAGAAACATCCTTGATGACTTTGAACCAGGCAGGGGAAGCAAAGTAATAACGAACAGAGACAGGGGTAGAAAAAAGCCAAGGACTCCTGAGAGAAGCTATCTCTATTGTCATATCACCGTGGTATAAATTACATTGAGTAGTTTAATAGGTAATCTCCAGTAAGCCAGAGACTGTGGGGTAGGTGGGCTTAAGAAGTAGAGTATCTACATATCAGCAAACATGATGTGTAGGAACAGAAAACAATGAACTCCACATTGTTGTGTTCAGCTTTTGTTAGGAATATAGTTGAAAGCAAAGGCCACAAATTTCAACAGACCTTGAGAGAGTGAGAAAGCTGTTGTCACAAGTATTTTGTGAATACAAAGTACCAAGCTTTCCACTTCATGTTATTGAAAGTTATCACAGAAGGTAAAAAACATCTACAAGTCAAACACTTCAAAGACGCTCCCTGATACAAATGTTAACCAGTCTGACAAATTCTTACTCTGCATCATGTCAAACTGAGTTTAGCCTGATTTGTTTGCAGGAAAATCTCTTGTGACATTCTGTTTGCAAATTCTAAAAGTCTTATTATCATCTCTGCTGGAATGGAACCCTCAATCTCTGTTGTGGAGAATTTCTTTCCCTTGTTATTTTATTTATTTAGCAGACTGTATTTGTTATAAGATATTTATTATAGAACATAACAATACTTTATTCATCTAAATTATAATGTACACAACAGCGCTGTGGTAATTAGATCACGCTCATGACCTCACTGATTTTATTCTGAAAAGATCATCTGTATATAACTGGCTTGACCTGACTTATGCATCAGGAATTATCAGGAGCGTATCTTGGCTTTGATCCTACAGGCTGGTTTGAGAAATAAACTGGGCACTGGTCAGAGTCATTCCTTTGAAAACAATGCAAAGTGAGTTTTTCATGACACAAATACACAAAATGTTCAGATGAGGAGGGCTATAGGCGAATTTCACAAGCAACTCTGGATGACGTGAGATTCTCCCTAGCTGAGAGCTTCTTTTTCTACATTGTGCAGCTCTGCCTGACTCTCCTGACAGGGGCTTGCACAGGTCTTTGCTGCTCAAGGATTAAACTTGGAGCAGGAAGGGGATTGATTGTCTCTGGAGGTCTGTGCTGTGCCATCTTGAGATACTCAACTACAGCAAAGAAAGTGGACGTTCTTCGCATCACGAACCAACACACACACTGTGTGTTTGCCACTTCACCTTACTGAACCTAACACTAGTTTGGTGCTGCTGTATTCCCAAGACCTGTGGCAGTGCCTGGTGCATGGGAGGTATGCAATAAATATTCGTGAGATTGAGTGAACCTGAACGAATAAACTAATTCCAACCTTCATTTCCTGTGGTATGTATCAAACTGTAGAAAATGTCTTGGTTTCTTTTGATTCCATGACACACACACCCCAGTCTACCTTGTTAAAGAAGGCATTGTATAATGGCATTACCATGTCACCCATGTCACTGGGGGAAGTGGAAACTTACATAATCAAAAAATACCACAATTATAACTGGTCGTCTCCCTCATTTTACTGATAATGATACACAACCCTAGACAGAAGACACTGTTGCCCAAGGCTTTCTTTCTCCTCACTCATGGATCACCTGCTATGAATCAGACACTATGACAAATGCTGGAACCAGCACAGTGACAGACAAGGTCACACCCTCAAGAGCTTGCTGTTCAGGGGACACAGAGGTTTTCAAGAACTGGTCCTCAAACCAGACCAGGCATTCCAGGATCCTCTGGAAACCTTATCAAAAGTAGAGAATATCAATGAATGCCAAAGCTAGTGGGTGATGGTGGTCAAGATTACAGGAACTAATATTGTCTTGTGTCTCTCTTTACAAGGCACTTATTAATTACAAAGGGTGAAATCACTTTACAGTTGAGAAACCTGGCAGGGACCACCTTAACCAATAACCAATGTTGCCATCGTCAGGAATCAAGCTAATCAATTGGAGGGGCCTCCAGACTCGATGCACAGAGAAAGACACAACATCACCTTCCATAATGTAACGGATGGCCCAGGCGCATAAGCCAAATCCAGTCATGAGGAATCAGCAGACACATGCAAAATGAGGGACGTGTTGCAAAATCACTGACCTGTATTCTTTAAAAATCCCACTGTCATGAAAAGTAAACAAAACCTCAGGAACTGTTCCTGAAGAGAAGCTAACGAGATATGGCAATGGAAGGCAAAGCCTTGGATTTACCTTTTCTATAAAGAATACTGTTGGACCATTGGCAAGATCTAAATAAAGTTTTTAAATTAAGCAATTATATTGTATTGATGTTAATTTTCTGGTTTTGATTATTATACTGTGTATTATGAGGTAAGTCTTAGTTTTTAGGAAGCAAGGTTATTTAAGGGTAAAAAGGCATCATGTCTCATACCTCTAACTTTCTCTTTCTCTGAAGTAGTTCAGAAAAAAACTTAAACACACATAAGTAAGCACTCACGTGTGTGTGTGTGTGTGTGTGTGTATTGAGAGAATGCAAATAGGCCATCTAGGTGAGATTATTTGGGAATTTTTTATATGATTCTTGCATCTTTTCTGTAACTTTTAAATTATGTCAATTTTCTTTGTTTAAATAAAGATACTTGGGCTCCCCCCTGAGAAGTTTTGATTCAGTAGACTTGGGATGAGTTTAGGTATTCTTCTTTTTAATATACCCAGGTAATTTTGATGCAGCTTGCTTTCAGAAAGGATCTGGGAAACAGTGTGCACTGAGATTTCCCTGCAATCACACAGCTGCTCAGTGATCAAGCCAAGACCAGACTATCTCTTCCCTTCCCATCCAGGGTTCCTCTCACCATATAGACACACATTTAAGATTATTTCAGCCAACAGGCATTAACAACACATTGTTCTCTCAAAACTATGTCTTTGAAAATGGCTCCATCTGTGGGAACAGTGGACAGGAAGTATATTCCAAAGGTAGAAAAGACAGTGAGGAGATTCTGTTCATCTGGGTCCAGCTCACAGGTCAACCAGCGTCATGTCCTCACAATTATCTACTCCAACAGGAGGTCAGAGCTACACACATCTAGGTCTAGTCACTGCAGTGAAAAATATAAGGGCATCTGGGTGGCTCAGTGGGTTAAGCCTCGCCTTCAGCTCAGGTCATGATCTCAGGGTCCTGGGATGGAGCCACACATCGGGCCCTCTGCTTGGCAGGGAGCCTACTTCCCCCCCCCGCCTACCTCTCTGCCTACTTATGATCTCTGTCAAATAAATTAATAAAATCTTAAAAAAAAGAAAAATATATATCAAACCAGGAACCATGATACCCCCATACAAGTTCATGAGGTCACTGCATGGCCTGCAACAACAGTTATTTTCTCAGTGATCTATGGGGATAAACTGGCTATCTGTGTGTGTGTGTGTGTGTGTGTGTGTGTGTGTGTGTGTGTGAGCATACCAGAAATTCTTGGATTCAGAAACATCACTAGGTACTAGATATGTACAAAGCAAGAATAGCCTACCAAGCACCTTGTCTTGGGCCCCAAATTCTCAGGTTCACATTTCACTAAACAAAGGAGGAATAAGGGGGGGGAGGAGGGGGGGAGGAGGAGGAGGAGGAGAAAAAGAAGAAGAAGAAGAAGAAGAAGAAGAAGGAGGAGGAGGAGGAGGAGGAGGAGGAGGAGGAGGAGGAGAAGGGGGGAGGAGGAGGAGGAGAAGGGGGGAGGAGGAGGAGGAGAGGAGGGTGAGGAAGAAGAAGAAAAGACTGGAGTCTCATCAACCCCAGGAGAACTCTGACTCCATCTACATAAAGTATGATTCAAAAGTCATTAGACTCTTCAATTCTTAGAATGGAAGGCTCTTTCTGAAAGAACCTGGCCCCAAACCTTACCAATTTTTATAAACAGAGCTGTTCTGGGAATTGATAAATTTTTCAGTCATGGAGTTGAGTGGAAGTCGAATGTTCTAATATCAACCCTGCCCAGTATGATCTCAAATGCAACTTTCTGGAAAGAAATGTAAACAAGCCATTGACAACCTAATAGGATATTTTCTTCATCCTAAAAAAAAAGAATATGATTTTTTTTCACTTTGGGTTTCCTAACCAGTCCAGGGTGTGTGATCCAAATTCTGTGAAGTTGATTCATGGTCAGTGATGACAAGTAAAGAAAACAATGGTTATTTGAAGAAGTAGAAAAACACAAGTGATTTCCCTTGGGAGAAAGGGAAAAAGATGATTTGATGGGGAGTTGTTATTTCCCCATGATGCCTGCTCATGCACCTTGTAAAGATCAGAGGAGGAAGAAGAGAAACTCCCCATCACCTAGTCTAATGGGAATAGGTAGGAGATATGGGGCACCTGCCTTTGGTCTGGAAGGTCAAGAAATGGAGGCTTCTGGTGCAGGCAGAAGGCAGTGCAACCACTTCCCACCCCATTTCTCTGATCCAAATAACCTCCAGTCCAGGGAAAGAGCAACGGAACAAGCACAGAAACTTATCTAAATGACTGAGTTATAGGGGCATCTGGTCTCCAAAGGCAAAGGAAACAAAAGCGAAAATGAACTTTTGGGACTTCATCAAGATCACAAGCTTCTGCACAGCAAAGGAAACAGTGAACAAAACCAAAAGACAACTGACAGAATGGGAGACGATATTCTCAAATGACACCACGAGGTCACAGACAAAGGGCTGATATCCAAGATCTATAAAGAACTCCTCAAACTCAACAACCAAAAAAACAGATAATCATATCAAAAAATGGGCAGGAGATATGAACAGACACTTCTCCAAAGAAGACATACAAATGGCTAAGAGACACATGAAAAACTGTTCATCTCCATTAGCCCATGATTCAAATTCAAATCAAACAGACGAATGGTTAAGGAAGATGTGGTCCATATACACTATGGAGTATTATGCCTTCATCAGAAAGGATGAACACCCAACTTTTGTATCAACATGGATGGGACTGGAAGAGATTATGCTGAGTGAAATAAGTCAAGCAGAGAGAGTCAATTATCATATGGTTTCACTTATTTGTGGAGCATAACAAATAACATGGAGGACATAGGGAGATGGAGAGGAGAAGGGAGTTGAGGGAAATTGGAAGGGGAGATGAACTGTGAGAGACTATGGACTCTGAAAAACAATCTGAGGATTTTGAATGGGTGGGGGTGGGAGGTTGGGGGGAGCCAGGTGGTGGGTATTATGGAGGGCACATATTGCATGGAGCACTGGGTGTGGTGCATAAACAATGAATTCTGGAACACTGAAAAGAAATTTAAAAAATTAAAAATTATAATAAAAAAAACACATTTAGATACCATCTTACACCAGTTAGAATGGCCAAAATTAACAGGACAGGAAACAACAAGTGTTGGAGAGGCTGTGACTCTCTGTTTTGACTCAGGTCATTGTCTCAGGGTTGTGGGATCAAGCCCCCATGTCAGGTTCCACACTCAGCACTGAGTGTGCTTGAGATTCTTTCCCCACACCCTGCTCCTCCCCCACTTTCTCACTTTATCTTTCTTAAATAAATAAATAAATTCTTTTAAAAATAAGAAACATTTAAAAAACTGACTGAGTTATAACTTTAATTGAGAAAAACCTCAGTCTGTAGCATGAGCATTACAGAAAAATGCAGGAACTAAGGTCTTGGCAGGAGCCAATGGACAAGCTTAGTGATTGCTGCAGAAAGACCAAGTGAGAATACCCCAGTTGGGAGTCACCTCCTGCTGCACCCAGTGAGGACTGGGGACCCTGCATGGACACCTGACCTGACCTTCGGGACCTTATAGACATCAGTGTGAGGATGGCCACTCTAAGACACACACCCTAAAGCCCCGCATGAAATCATTGCTATTACTCTTGTTTTCAAAGGGAAAATTCCCTCTCTTGAGTGGGGATCTTTGCCAAATTGCTTAGTTACCAAGTGTGTGTTTGCAGTTATATTTACAAACTCAGTCCTTCCCTTCCCTTCCCTGCTTTAATCACCAGAAACCCTGTTGGTTTACTGCCCGGGCCTGGCTTTGAGATCAGGCTGCCAGAGGCACACATAGTCATCAGGAGGCCATCCTGAACAAGAGCTGCACTGGAAGGGCTGTTCCTCTCATGCAAGCCACCATCTCCTTCGGCAGGCCAGTTAATGTCTCTCCAACTGTGCTCCAGCTTCTCACTCCCTCCATCCTGCCAACAGACTCATACTGAGCACCTAGTATGTACTGGGCACTCTGCCATTCCTTTGGGAACACCTAGACAACATGGAGCAAGTTCTTGCTGCACGTGAGGCTCGGTTCCAGTGACTTGACATACTTTAATTTACTTAATCCTCACAATTGCTCTATAGAGGAGATAATGCTTCTGTTTCACAGAGGAGCCAATGGAGGCACAGGGCACTTTAATAACATGACCAAGGTCACCCTTCTTCCAAGTGCTGGAGGCAAGATCTGACCCGGGAATGCTGATTTCAGGGCTCACACTCCACACCACAGCTCTGTAATGAGAACTCGAAGTCCAGTAGTAGACCATACTGTGGGTCTCCAGTGCCGGGCAGCATGCAAGATCCCATCCTAGAGATGGATTCAGGGAACCACGGGCCACAGGGTCCAACTTCGCCTGTGATCCTTTGCGTGGAAGAAGCCATGTTTCCAGTTTGTGTCACTGGCCTTTGAGCCCCAGAACCATCATGGCAGTATCTCAGACGTGCCCCAGGGCTCCAGACCAGCTTATGGAATAAAGTGGTGAGTACATGAGGAAATGGCCTCCACTCAGTATACTGTGTGGACCTCAGCATTCATTTGGCCATTGCTTTAATGGGTCGCTGCACCAGGGGCACACGCCATCTAGAAGAAATGCCTTAAAGATCACAGTCCCAGACATCCCATTGCCCCGGGGAAATTTCTGGCTATTAGGTGGCTCTGAGGGATCCTGGGAGTCAGACTTGGGAGCAGCACAAGAGGCTGGTGGGGATGCTCAGGGTGGCAGGGCTCAAAAAAACAAAAACAACAAAAAAACAAAAACCAGAAAGGGGTGGAGATTAAATAAAATAAAATAAAAATAAAACAAATTCTTGATTTAGCTAAAGGTCAAGGCCATCTAAAATCAACTGAGACTCTTCTGATTTTGTTGGCTTGTCTTGTTTTAATCTCATTTAAACATTTATTTTCAGACTGCCTGCCTGGGGCTACACAAGTCTATCTACAGAGTCAGGAATCACAGAATTCCAAGTTAGAAAGGATAGTTGAGATCACTCCATACAACTCTCCCATTTTACAGATGCTGACGTGAAAGCCCATGGAGTTTTGGTGACAAGTTCAGGGTCGCTTTTCTACCGGTATAGAGCAGGAATTAAAATACCTCTGTTGTCTTGCAGTCTAAACAGACTTCTGTTTCCCAAACACTCTGGAATCCATTACCTAATGTCATGGCTATTTCTGTAGTAAACATAATATGCCCAGAGACAGATTTCTGAAAATTCTACACTTAGTTCAGTTGTTTTAATCAAAATGTCCCATTTTCTTCTGTCTTCCTAGCAATGATTTTTCTATTTGCTTCTGTGACTTTTCCACACTTAGGTATTTTTTACTGCCTTTTATTATCACTCTATCATTTAAAAGTGTTTCTAAATGTGTTTCTACATGTGTCTACTGCCTCTGACAGCATCTATAGCCAACCGTCCTGTGACTGGATAGCCCCACAGTGCCACCTCTGGCCTGCAGCATGGAGCATCAACTTTCATAGTGATTGCAATAAAGAGCTGAGTTGGCAGGAAAATAATTATGATTACACATTCTTTATTAGCCTTTCTTGCCCATTGATAAGAAATGTTACAATAAAATCTTTCAGGTTAGGAAGCTGTTTGTGGGTGAATGAGTGGCATCACCCTTTTGAAGGCTCCTCTGCCAGCATTCCCAGATGCATGGGATTTTCTACCTCAGTGACTAATCATGAATAATAGGGCAAAGCAATGCAGTGCAACTAAGGACAGATCTGAGGACATGAAGATGTGAAGTCTCCTTTTATCTGGCCCCAATGCCAACAACTCCAAAGGAAGTGGGTCCCATCACTCTGAATCTTCATTAAGAGGGACAGAAAGAGCCTCTAGCCAGGGGTCCAGAAAAAGAGGTCCAGAAACCTTGTGATTGGCTTCAAATGACAGTGTCTCTGTATTTTTAATACACATCTCAAAGATATATGTGACCCCCAAATATTTTTAAATGAACTACAGGAGAGGATGAGAGAACTTGGAAGGATTTTTAACGACAAGTATAGCCTGATCATGCTTTTCAGATCTCTCTAGCAACAGGGCACAGATCCCAGGGGAGGACGGCTGGAGGCAGGAGACTGGTGGGGAGGGGAAGAAGGGGGTCGAGGCATGGGAGGGCAAGTGCCCAAACACACACAACCTGTAGAGTGAGAGCAGGGGTGGAACTGTGAGATTTGGGAGGCTATGACTGGATGTGAGGTGTGGGGGACAGAGAAGAATCCAGCATGATCCTCTGGATTTCTAGCTGGGCAAGGCACAGGACAGTGTCACAAGGTGAAGCCAGACTGCAGCAGAAAGGAAACCATTTTCAAGACAAGATGATGAACTTGGCTTCAGACACTTTGTACTTCAGTTTCCTGTGGGGAAAGATACTCTGAGATGGTTTAAAATGCACCCAATTCCTGGGGAGGAATCAGGGACATAGCCAGAAAATGCCACTCACATTTATTTAGGTACCAGTTAAATGATATTGGTAAATAAGATCATCTAGGGAGGAACTGTGTTAGGAGACTAGAGATAGTGGAAGGCCAAAGCCAGTGACACGCCAACATTTGAAGAATGGACAGAAGACTGGCATCATGGAGGAGAGATGGGAAGAAATGGCCCAGGAGGCTGAGGGAAGATCACTAGGGTACGAAGGAAGTTGGTCCAGTAAGACAAAGAATGGAAATTACTCACTGGATTTTGCAAGTGGAAGGTCACAGGTTAGCTCAGTTGGAACACTTCCACTCTCTTGAATCAGAAGGAAGAAAAATGGTTCTGGCTTTTTCAGTGTCTGAAACATAATGAGGAAGAAGCAGTGTCTTGGTCCATTCTGGCTGCTGTGACAAAATACCAGAGATGGTGTAGTTTGTAAACAACAGAAATTTCCCTTCCACAGCTCTGGAGGCTGAAAGTCCAAGGTCAAGGCCAGGGCAGGTCTGGCGTCCACAGAGAGCCCACTTCCAGATTGCAGGTGGCTCCACATGGCAGAAGCAAGAGGGGGCTCTGGGGCCCCTTTTCTAAGGATGCTAATCCCACTCCTGAGGCTGTGCCTGAGCACCTCCCACAGGCCCCCCTCCTAACACCGTCACCCTGCTTGGGTTTCAACCCATGAATGGGGAGGACACGAGCATTCAGACAGGAAGCACATAGCAGGAAGCACTCGGGATCAGGCCTAGAATGTGAGGTAAAAGGAGAGAGGGAGAGTGGTAGCTAGAGTTGGTGCCAGGAGGACATTTTGCATCCCCTTTCCACACACAGACAGGAGTGAATTTGTACCTGGGGAAGGGGAGCAGTGAGAAGCCAAGGAGGGGGCACATGCAGGCGAGAGGGTGAAGCCTGAAGATACAGGCCTCTGAGGAGACAGTGACGTTTGAAGCAGCGGTCCATTCCCTTTTGCTTTGTTCTTTTGTATATGTTTGAAGTATGCAATTTGATTTGATTTATGTATACACTGTGAAGTAAACACTACAACCAAGCTAATTAACACATCCAACACCACACAGTTTCTGTGTGTGCACATGTGTATGCATGTGCATGCAATGTGTGTGTGTGTGTTTGTGTGCGTGTGTGTGCAGGGAGAACATTAGGATCTACTCTTTCAGCAAGTGTGCAGGATGCTCCTGTCACCTCCAGTCACAATACCGCAACTTAAGACCTCCAGAAGATCGTCTTGCTGAAGAACCAAAACTTTGTACCCCTTGACCAACATCTCCCATGTCCCCCCACCCCAATCCAGATTATCACCACTCTACTCTCTGCTTCTCTGTTCAGATTCCAAATGTAGGTGAGAGCATATGGTACTTGTCTTTCAGTGTCTGGCTTACTTCACGTAGCATGATGTCCTCCAGGTCTATCCATGTTGTCACAATTAGCAAGATTTCCATCTTTTCTCCTTGTATGTACATACCACCACTTTATCCACGCATCTGTCAAGGGATACTTGGGTTGTTTCCATATCTTGGCTACTGGGAACATCACTGCAATGAACACTGGAGGACAGGTATCTCTTCGAGATCCCAATCAATTCTTTTGGATAAGTACTCCCACATAGGATTATTGGATCAGACAGCAGCGTTGTTTTTTTTTTTTTAATTTTTAAAGAACCTCCAAACTGTTGCCATAATGGTTGCACCAACTTACATTCCTACCAAGCGTGTGCAAGAGCTCCAACTTCTCCATGTCCTGGCCAATACTTAACTTTTGTTTTTTTAGTAATAGCCATCCTGACAGGACTGAGACTGTTACTGAACCCAAGTTCAGTTGCCCATCACTCAGAAGGCCAATACTCAAGAGAGGAGTTTCAACTGGAAAAGAATATGAGCTTTATTTGGGAAGCCAGGCACCTGGGGAGAAAGTGGACTCCTGTCCAAAAGCCACCTCTGAGGTTTTTGCCTGGCCCAAGAATTTTTAAAGGGGTTTAATTGGTTAAGGGAGTGAAATGGGCTGTGACATTTCTTGACTACATGCAAGCAGATGATGCCAGCTACTGAGTTATCTCAGTGCTCGGAGGTTGTGCAAGAAGTTCTGGTTCCTTGGTGCTTGGGGGAGTGGGGAGTTGTGCAAGGAGGTCCATTTCCTCGGTACTGGAGGTTGTGCAAGAGTCTTCTGTTCTTCCTGCAAAGGAGGACAAGGTCTAGAGACGCTCAAAGGGAGGTCAGTAAGGTCATTTGTCATGACCTCAAAAAAGAAAAACATATTGCTAACAGATTGCTGGGCGATCAGAAAGTTGAGGTGGCTTCAAATAGACTTGCTGGCCTTTGTGGCCTGGGGACATTCTGGTCCTTCATTCCCAAGGTCAGTGGTCTGCAGATATCAAAGAAATCAAATCAGTTCTATTACAGACCAAGGGCCTTAAGTCAGCAGGCACAAAGTGTGTTACCGTGAGCAAGGTAACCATTTGAACTGGATGGAGTGCTGGTAAGAGGTGATATCTCATTGTGGTTTTGATCTGTATTTCTTGATGATTAGTGATGTTGATCAGCTTTTCATGTGCCTGTTGGCCATTGCATTCCTTCTTTGGCAAAATAGTCAGTTTTCAATGGGAACTGGTGAGGTTTAGGACCATGTAGAGCTTTAGTGTAAAGTCATCTAACCTCTTCAGTTGGTGGCCAAAGCTGAGGCACACTAAGGATCTGGGCTGCCTGAACAGACTAAGACACTCACTAATCCTTCAGCAAGAGCTCTTTTTTCCTCCAGGACAGAACTACTGCTCCAGCTCTGGTTCTCGTGCTCCTGAAAATAAACATCTGATTTGCTGATGGCAGGTTCCATGGGGCTGCAGTTGGCTAATGACTATATACCTCTGCATCCAAAGCTGAGTTATCACTCCCCAGAGAACATGGTCAGCAATGCCTGCCAGGGGCCAGCCCCACAATTATCATGGTTTCATTTCTTTGTCATTGACCTGGAAGAAGGATTGAAGGATACACCCATCTAGCTTGGTGGGTGATGCTGAGCGAGGCAGGGGAGCTAACGTCTTGGAAGAGAGATGCAGAACTCAGTCACTTGGATGAGTTAGAAAAATGGTTCAAAGGGAAAAAGAAAATGTTCACGAGGAATTATGTTAAAAAAAAAAAAAAAAGAGCACCACGTTTGCACAAAGGAAAAGGACCCAACAGGTATAGCTCAGCAGCAAGAAATGCAACTATGAATAATTGGCTCTTTCAAAAGCCAGAGAATCCTGTTTCTATTGCCATCTGTTTTGGTCTCATCATTCCTACAGTATTAGACCTAACTTAGGTCTTTGCATTTAAAAAAAAAAAAAAGCTGAGCTAACAAGAGTCAGGAAAGAAGGAAACAAAGAAAGAAGATGGAAACTAAACCTTACCTAGGAAAGACAGAAGGAGAACTATTATGATCATCCCACAATTTTTTTTAAGAAAAATGTCTGATGTGAATATATCAATAAATGAACTCAATGTCTTAAAGTGCTCTTTTGCAGTGTTCAAAGATGAAGTACTTAGGATATGGACTTGTTCTTCACTTTTGAAAGGAATTGCTGAGGCCAGCAGCCACGTGGTCCTCAACTGATTTGCAAAGCAGAGTCTAGTGCAAAGTATTGTCAAAACCTAAAGCAGACCATGAGATGTTGCAGAACCTCCTTTCCTGAAAGACGTTAAAAATAAAGACACTTGTTTCATTGCTGATGTAAATTCACTTTGGGAGAGCAATTTGGAAATATGGTCAGAAGGCTTAAAAATATTCCTCTTCTTGACCCAAAAATTCCATTGGTAAGACTTTATGCAAAACCTCAGTTCCGATTTCCACTCCTTAATTTAACTGCTCTGTGACATTCAGTATCTCCGAGGCTAATGGATCTTCCTGATCCATTAAATGGGCAAAGAGTACCAAATCAGAAATTGTATTCAGAAGTAATGAAAATAACATAGGTCCTATGCTTAGCATAATAACAAAATAATAAATTTTAATAAATAGTAGTGGTTTACAAGTCTATTCTTGTGGGCATCCATTTAATTACATAAAGTGAGAAAAAACATAGATAATTAGATAATAGGTAATTAGTTAAAGATATATAATATACATGCCATAATAACTGTTCAATGGCTAACAGATTTGTAAAGTGATAAAGTTCATGATATATTTGTCTGTGCTTTCTGGTACAATCCCAACATATCATGGGATACACAAATTTGTAAATTGATCTGAAAGTCATACAACAAAATTTCCACATGGGTGGCTTATGGGTGGTACAGTAAAAAGTGCACAAAATGGCAGTCCTCTTCCAGTTCCACTCCCTCATTTGATCTAGAGACTGGGAATGGATCTTGTTAGAGCAGGTAATAAGATGGCATGAGCAAATAATATCCTGTTTGATAATTTTAAAAAAATTATTTATATCTAAACAACTTGCAAATTCCTGTTGTAATTTTTAACACAGTAGAGTAGGAAATAAAACTGTGTACTTAACCATTGTAACTATGTTATAGATAATGTTGTAAACATTATCTGTCTCCAAAAAGGCAACCAATAAATATTTTTGAATTTTAGAAAAAGTGAACTTTTTTACCTTTATGTTTCCCTGTATTTTCTCAGTTATCTACAGTTAACATACTACATTTTTTAAGATTTTTTTAAAAATGTTGTCCATTCATTTGACAGAGAGAGAGATCACAAGTAGGCAGAAAGGCAGGCGGTGGTGCGGGGGTGGGGGGGGGGCGGGTTCCCTGCTGAGCAGAGAGCTCGATGCGGGCTCAATCCCAGGACCCTGAGATCAAGACCTGAGCCAAAGGCAGAGGCTTAACCCACTGAGCCACCCAGGCACCCCAAGATTTATTTATTTATTTATTTTAGAGAGAGGGAGTGAGCATGAGTGGGGGAGGGGCAAAGGAAGAAAGTGGGGAAGGAAGCATACTCCCCGATGAGCCTCATGCAGGGCTCATGGGACTTGATCCCAGGACCCTGAGATCATGACCTGAGCTGAAATCAAGAGTGGGACGCTTAACTGACGGAAATATCCAGGCACCCCCACATATTACTTTTCTAATCAAAATGTACAAGTGAAATGTTCTATTTAAAATTTTGGTTTAGAGAATCAGTTGGTCTTTGTGGTATTATTAAGCTAGCATAATACTGTTTTAAAATTCCCTAAACAATATTCAAAATAATCTCTGGGAAGAGGTTCAAGTTACCTTCGGAAATAATTTCTGGAAGAGTGAGCAAGTGTATAAAGCTTGCAAATGAGCTCTATCAAATGCTAGAAACTGATGACAATGGTTTACACATGTGTACCCACTGGCACTTCCCAGAAACTTAACCTTTGGAAGGGGAAGGAGGTTACAGATGAATATAAATTCCTAATGAACGTGCTGGACTGTCTTTCCAGGAACATGCACATTTCTTATATACACTTGGAATGTGGGGTCCTGCTTCAGAGGACACAGGGACTCTCTGCCATTTAGCCCACCAGTAGCTATTAGGGAAATACCAATGTGAGATGCTCCCCTCAATCTAAGAATAAATTGGAAAACCACTTCCTTCCTATTGCAGAAGACAGGAGCTTGGTATAAAGAAATATTTAATGACCAGCCTGGTTCTTTCTATTTGCCTCAAGAGAAAAAAATGAGAGACACAGAAGAATGGGCTGGACATTCTAGGTGACATGTTGTGTTAAAGATGCCGATTAAGATTAGTTTGAATAATCGAAGCATAAAGAGTAAACCTCCTATAGTTGAGCTGGGGGCAGAAGTTACTGGTGCTTGTAGGTCCAAGTAATCAATGGACTATAACTATAGGTATAGCATACGTGATATAGACGATAGATCTATAGACTAAGACCATTGGAAAATTTGCTCTGAGATCAAATGTTAGACCAGTTTTGGATTTGGTTGTTCTAGATAATTATTGTTTTTTAATGACAGCCTTATAGAAGCTAACAGAGCTAGGAGTTTATCTCTTTTAAAAAATTACTCCAGAGGTGCCTGGGTGGCTCAATTGGTTAAGGCACTGCCTTCAGCTTGGGTCATGATCCTGGAGTTCCGGGATCAAGTCCCGCATCAGGCTCCTAGCTCTGTGGGGAGTCTGCTTCTCCCTCTGACCTTCTCCCTCTTGTGCGCGCTCTCTCTCTCTCTCTCCCTCAAATAAATAAATAAAATCTTTTTTTTAAAAAAGCTTACTCCCTAAGATTATCTATTTTATTCTTTAATGCTTTAGTTTTTTAAATATTGTTTTCATTTTATAAGTGTGGTTTGGGAAATTCACTGGCATTCCTTCATCTTAGAATAAGATGCACCTTATAGCTCAGAATGCAAGAAGGGGGCCCAGAGGGCTGCTGCCCATCCTCACAGCAAAGTTCCAGCACTGTAGAAGGAGAGCACCTGCTCTGGGGACACAGATGACAGACGTCTGGAAACCACAAGCTCAAAGCTAAGTGATGGCCAATGTCCCATACTGATTTGGACACTCATTTTTATGAGGCTTTACCATGAAGCTTGTGCATTTGCAACTGTGTTGTTGTAACCCTCTCTTTGCTCCATAAGGGGATAGCTGGGCACTGTATTTGTGCTTCCAGCATGGAGGGAAGCTGGGAGCAGCCAACTGGGGAGACCTCTGAATAGTTCTGTGAGAGAGAAAGAGAGGAGAAACACTTCTGGAAAATATGCAAAAATTGTCAAGCACAGCTTAGTTGACAAAGAAACAGTGAAGCACAAGATGAAGGTCAGAAGAGAGCAAGGCAGAGAGTCAGTAACCTGCTGCACCAGCTCTAAATCTTCCCTCATGAGGCACCTGCCCCACCAGCATCATGACCTAAAGCCATGACCTCCCGGCATATGTGCTCACCCAGGGGGACACATGACTGGCCTCCCATGAGTCGAGGGAGTTGACTGAAGGTCACTGGAGGGTCGGTTCTGAGCCTGACCCCTGGAGTGGTATGACGGAGGTTGTGGTCAGACTCCACAGGCTTCACCATGCTCCCAGGTGAACTAGAGGCCTCGGGGAAGTTCAGTGGGAGCACAGAGGCTGGATGCACAGATGGGCAAAGCCATGGACATACAGGGTGTCCAGCCATTCTGCTCAGGATTGCAACTCATATAGCATAGGGCTGCACACAGGCTGGTGAGGACCACGCATCATCAGAAAATAATTCTCTTTATATGTCTATAATAGGAGCTATAATAGTCACTGCAGCATATTACCTTCAGAGGGCACTTGGCAGACTGCATGGGTGTCTATAAATCAGTGCAGGACTCAAGGTGAAAATGGTTGGGCAGACAGCCTAGCCTGCTAGACAATGAGGAAAATATCATCAAACGAGACCGATCTGGAATTGGAATTAAATGTGCAAAAAGTCCCCAGGACTCCGACAGAAGTAGGGCTTCTCATAACAAAGGCAGAGAGATGGGAATGGACTCCTGGAGGCTCTGGGAAGACATTACCCAATGCTCTGTGTAACAGCTTATGTGTATTGAGCATTTGTGTCCCTGACATTGGTAATCTAACCCTCCCCACAATAAGCAAGATCTGTTGGTATTCCCATTTTACAGATGAGGAAGTTGATCCTCAGGGAATAGTTTGTGGTGATTTCCCTAATAAGAAGTAAAATCAGGGTCTGAACCCAAGTAACCTGACTCTAGAACTTGATGCTTTCCCCCACCCCCAGCTTTGTTGAGGGATAATTGGCAAATACACTTGTATATATTAAAGGCCTACAGCTTGATTTAATATAAATACATTTTGTGAAATAATTACTACAATCAAGTTAACACACCCATCACCTCACATAGTTACCATTTTTTGTGTGTGAGAACACTTAAAATCCACTCTCTTAGCAACTTTCAAGTGAACAGTACAATTGTTGGGTCCGTTATCAAAGGAACGAGACTGAGACAAAGTTACACAAAGCCTTATTCTATGCCAAGCATTAGAAGTCAGACTGACCGGCCAGGGCCGCCTCCGAAGAGAGTGACACCCCCTTGGTCTTACAGGCTAGTTTTTATAGGGCACAATCGCAGGCATCTACATATGTGGCTTTGGCTGATTGGATGTCTCCTACCTGTGTGTTTTAGTAACGGTTACCTGGAACCGATACTAGTAACTGTTGAGGCGTTTATTAAACAACAAAATGGCCTTGTTTTAGGTGTGTGTTTTAGTAACAGTTACCTGGAACTGATATCAATAACTGTTGAGGCATTTATTAAACAAAAAAATGTCTACCTAGGCAACATGGAGTCACTATGGCTAAGTAGGCCCAGGCAGGCCCTAGGGGGTTAACATGTTTTAACGTGGAATCGACCCCAACATCCCCCCCTTTTCTTTCGAGATTAGTCAATTCTTTGACTTTTTAAAGAATCAGTTAGTGCTGGAATTAGGATAGGAACCGCAGGTTTTGTCCGTTTTATTCCTGCAGTAAGATGTTGGAATCCCTCAGGTCCTCTATAGGATGACAGTAAATGGTCCCTTCCAATGAGACTTCAAGTTTTCCACTCGGTGGCGGCGTATCCAAACCAAATCTTTGGGTTGGTAAGGATGTGGTTTTACCTCCGTTTCCATCTCAGTGTAGGCAGTTCGGATCCCTGCGTGGGCTCTTTTTAAGACAGACTGTAGTGCCTGCAGTGACTGGAATACAGACTGATTAGTCATTTTTGTTAGGGTGCCCTTTTGTAGTCATGAGCAGAGTGGAGGGGGTCTCCCGAACATTATTTTAAATGGGGTAACCTTGTTTAAGTAGGGTGTACGTCGCGCCCTAAGGAGGGCGAAGGGAAAGAGATCTATCCATCCACCAGTTTTTAGAATTAACTCTGTCAAGGTTTCTTTAAGAGTCCGGCTCATTTTCTCTATTTGTCCAGAACTCTGGGGCCAGTAGGCACACTGTAGTTTTTAATCAGTGCCCACGGCCTTGGCCAATGTCCGTGAGACTGAACTTACAAATGCTGGGCCGTTGTCTGACCCGATCACGAGAGGCAACCCAAACCTAGGAATTATTTTTTTAGTAGTTTTTGGCTACTATTTTTGCCATTCCATGCTTGGCAGAAAAATTTTTTACTCAGTCTGAAAAGGTATTTACAAAAACTAACATATTTTTCATTTTATTTTTGTAAAATCCACTTCCCAATAAACTCCTGGTTGGTTTGTTTTGTTTTGTTTTGTTTTACTTCTTTCTCTCTCCTTTTTTTTCTTTTTTTCATCCTAGTTTTTCCGCTTCTACTGCCTGACATCGAGCACATCTATCAACTATGTCCTGAGCCATACGCCCTAATTTAGATACCTGAAATTGCTTGCGCATGAGTGCTTTAAGTTTGTGTGTCCCTAAATGAGTGCCCTGATGTATTTGGTTTACTAATTTCTTTTTTAAGTCTTTGAGGAAGAATTAACTTTTTTGTCCTGGGCTTAGCCCAGTCCCCTTTATAGTCTAATTTAGTCCATTTTTGTAAATATTTTAAATCTTCCTCTGAATAATCTGGTTTTTCTGGTAGGGCTGGAGCCGGGAGTGTAACCAGTTTTTGAGTCATTTTCCTGGCTGCTTGCTTTGCTGTTTGATCTGCTAATTGCTTTCCTTTTGAAACCAGGTCAGTCCCCTTTTGGTGTCCCGGGCAATGCATAACGGCCACCTCTTTCAGGTCCCAAATAGTCTGGAGGAGAGCCAGTATATTTTTTTTCTTTATTTTTAATTTTTTTTTCTGCTGTTAATAGGCCCCTTTCTTTATAAATAGCCCCATGTATATAGAGAGTAGCAAAGACATACCTGTTGTTCCTAGAGATGTGTGGCAGGGCCGCTTTTTAGAGTTCCTGCTCAGGAGAAACCATCACAGCCCCCTCATACCTCTTTTCATCCGCCATGTAGCTACCCCCGTCTGTGAACAGAGTCATCTCCACATCCGGGAGGGGAGTGTCTCTGAGATCCGGCCTTATTCCTGTGACCTGGGTTAGGACCTCCCTGCAGTAGAGTGGGTGGGGCGGGGGTATCGGTTGGTTACCTGTTTCCTGGACTCAGACAGTGAACACACTCATTCTTGGAGATCAAAGCTTAAATAAGTGGCTTGTCCCCCGCAAGCATGACTTATAGTCCTCAACGGCTATTAGCAAGTACTGTGGTCAGTCAGCTCCTCTGGCAGCAACATGGCTGGACTTAGCATTGCCGGGGACCAGAAAGTCACTTTCAGTTCGTTGAGGAGGAGGGCCTGATACCCCATCACTTGGACGTTTGTTCTTGTCCAGGTGAGCTGGCCTTGGAACACTTTCTGTGGGTTGGACCACTCAAAAGCAAAGAGGGGCCGAGACTCTCTTGTATTCTTGAGATCTAAGACAGTATACATGGTTCTTTTAGGGCTCAGGAGGGAGAGGAGGGTATAGGGGTTAGGCACCATCGGGTGGATATCTTCAATCCATTTGTTAACTTCCTGCAAGTCCTGAATGGGTCGGTACTCCCCAGTTTTGGCCTCTTGACGGGAAGCAAAGGTGTGTTCTATAGAGATCCCTTCCTTTGCTTCCTAGGGGAGGGAGTACTGATGCGAACAGCCGTAGGCCAAATTTAAGGTCCTGTTGTTTATTTATGTCTTTTTGTGCCATTTTCCCCTTGTACCCAGACTTCCTCTTCAGTTAGTTTTCTCATAGGCTCTAGTAATGATGAAAATTGGGCTCCCATGTCCATCAAAAAATCAATTGATTTCCCCTTCACCTCAATTTTTACCCGAGGTTCGGGGAGGGGCTCTGAACCATGGCCCCTTCAGTCTCTGGTGGCCAGCATTGCCGTCTTCTTTTTGGGGCACTCCTTGGCCCAGTGTCCTCTTTCTTTGCAGTAAGCACACTGATCTGAAGCTAAGGCTTTTTACCAGATTTTTCTGTACTTAGGCTTTTTTTTTTTTAACCATCTTTTACCTGCCTTTTTCCTTTCCATTGACCTCTTTTCCTTTGTTTCCTCCCCACCTCAAGTAATGCCAAAACTTTAACCATTTTTTTAGTCTGTTTTTCATCTTCTTGTGTATCTCTGTTGTTAAACACCTTTTCTGCTATTCCCGCTAACTCAGTCAAATTTTTCCCTTCAAATTCTTCAATTTTCTGAAGTTTTCTCCTTATATCTGGGGCTGACTGACTGGCAAAGGCAAGATTTATTGCCCTCTGATTTTCGGGCGCCTCAGGGTCAATCGGGCTATACATTTAATAGGCTTCCATAAGCCTTTCTAGAAAAGCCCCTGGAGACTCATCCTTATCTTGAGTCACCACACTAATTTTAGATAAATTTATGGGTCTCCTTGCAATCGCATGGAGGTCTCCCAGCAGAGCCTGGCGGTAGAAACATAGACTCTCCTTACCTTTATCAGAGTTTGGGTTCCAGTCAGGGGGTTCCTTTGGGCAGTAGTTCTTCATTCTCCAGGGATTGAGGTCCCATGTTACTAATTCTGGTTTAGTTTGAATGTAGTTTTAGTTAGTTCTGGAAATTTTTATCCATTTCAGTTTCAGGATTTCAACATATCAAAGACCTGTATTTGTCCTGGAAGTCTCCCATATGAATTTTCTTTAAGGCAGAATTTATTTTACAAGAGAATAAAATAATTATAAATGACAAAAATTCAGAATAGATACGGTTTTATAGTTTAACTGGCAAGAAAAACAGGTTACTTCTGTGACACATAACATTTCAATAATTACAATATCAAGTGATGACCTTATTAAAAGGTTAAAACTTTAGGAAATGCATAGAATTTCTATAATAGTTATAGCATTTACCCATATGTAACCCAAGGTTTATCATTGGTTTAGCAGTACTTTTTGAGTAATTAGCATACCAAGGAAAAGCCTTATGAGTCAGAGATCTCATTTACAATTTAAATCTTGTTGACAATTGCTAAAATTTAAGTTTTAAAGCACATGCTTAAATAGGATTACAGATAAAACAAAATACAGAAACTGGTTTCTCTGGACGGGCAAAGAGAAAACCATTTATATTTTCTCCTTAACAGCAGATCAATTAATCCAAGAAAACTTTGTTTTTTGAACAGAGAGAAAGCAGATTTTTTATACCAGTGTTTTTTTAGTTTACATAATAGTCAACATTTACTTGAGTGGATCACCAATATAGATTTGCCACGACACAGGGCTTTAGTCTTTTTTTCTCAAGAACAGAAACGTTCTACAGGAAAAGATTTATTAGTCTTTTTTTTTTTCTTCTTGTGAATACATCCATCAAAACTGATCTAATATGGTTAAATTTCCAACATATTTCATTGTTTTCTTTCAAACCTATAAACCAAGGCAAATAAAGGTCACTTTCCCCAAGCCTTTTATGACTTACTAAATACCCTCAAATTTAGTTTTTATTATTTTTTTTTTAAGTTCTGGTGCAACCAGATATTTTTATTTTAAGACAAAACTATTTACTCTCTTAAGCCCTCTTTTTTGTGTGTGTACAATTTTTCTAAACTTACTATCAGTCATCAGTCAACTCCCTTTCCTCTGGTTTTTTAGACAACTAGACAGACCAGATCTCACAGTGGGGATTTTCTCAGCCCCCTACAAACATTCCCCTAGAAACGAGTAACAAAACAGACAACAAAAAGACAAGACAAAGACACACAGACCCAGCGGCCCTCACCCGCTGGTGGGGGTTTTCCCGGCCCCCTACAGACCCAGATGACCGCCTAGGGGGGGCTCGGACCCCCAGACGATCTACCAGAAGAGGGATGGGGCATCCCCACATCCACTCCAGCCCTGGGGAGCATGGCTGCGTCCAGCTTCTCCCCAGTGGGCCATACCCTGGAGCTCCACAACATCTGCCTTCAGCTTAGGTCATGATACCAAGGTCCAGGGATTGAGCTCAGCATGGGGCTCCCTGCTCAGTGGGAGCCTGATTCTCCCTCTCCTGCTCCCCCTTCTTTTGCTCTCTCTCTGTCAAATAAATAAATAAAATCTTTTTTAAAAAATTCAAAAAAAAGAAGAGCAGATTGGAAGGTACATAATGGAGAAAAAATGATACTTGAATGCATGCAAACCAAATGGTCTTAAACTTGACTGCAGCCAAGCATTTTCTAATGGTACAATGTTGGCTATTCTAGTCATTTTCCTTGGCACAAGGACTAGCCAATAAGCTAAAGAAAGATCACTAGGCAATCGCTTCAGCCAACCAGTACAGTAACTGAATAATTATCCTACTGCTTGTGGTCCTGTTACCATGATCCTTTCAAAAAGAGATCAGAACCATCCACTTATTTGCCTGATGGGTGGTTCACACCTGCCATACAACCTGTGACCAAGTCTGTCTGGCTTTGGCTTCCCTCTGAAGACAGCCTGTTCTAATTGGACTGCTCCACAGAATCCAGACTGCCATAGAAGAGGCTGCAAGGGCCACAGTAAACTTCTCTGATGAGCGAGAATGAACAACTAATCATGACTAATCATAACAACTAAAATCATGAAATCCACTCCCGATTCACTCAGAAAGAAGGAAGTGAGGCAAAACCTTTCAGGGCAGACATAGAGAAAATAGGGCCGCCAAAGAGGCAAAGAAATGGAACTTTGCAGTGAGCACTCATCTGCAGTAATGGGCCTGCACGTTACAGCTGCCACAGGGAGACACAGAAGAGGAGGTTTGAAGAAAGGATTGGTGGGTCATTTTTGTATAGCGTTTACTGCTGATCCAGCCAAGTATCAGCAGAGGCAAAATCCAAAATGCCTGCCATGACTTCAGTATTGACCCTGGCTTATCAGCAGCAGAGGACCCCATTATCCCCAGAAGAAACAGGCCATCCTGGGCATCCACTCATGGACCAAACACCACGTCTAGCTCAGTAGGAGTCGCCCTACCTGGGGCTCTGGAGGTTGAATGTGGGTGGTGGTTACACAGCTCCACCCAGACAACTTCTCCTGTACCACATGCTCATTCTCAGCAGAGCATTCTCTCAAGAGTATAACTCCCACAAGGCTACAGGCCCGCCATCTTCCAGACAAGTCCATTTAAAGAGCCCCAAGCTGGGAGCCATCATCTCTAATTTTAGCACATCCCCGGGACTTCGATTCATTACTTGGCTGATAATGAGCCAAAGACCCAATTGGAAATGTAGGTTTCCCAACCAATATATCTACAACAGAATACTCTTCTCAGAAAAAAGAACTTCCTATTCGTCATGGAACTGCTTTCATGTTTTAAATAGGTCCATATTTCTTGGCACACAGGAAGAATTTTGTGTTCCTCTAAAAATGGAACTTTCCAACAAATAAATAAATAAATAAATACATAAATACATAAATAAAAATGAAGCTTTCTGTGGTATATCCGGTGCAGGGATAAATCTTCTCTACAGGAAAATTCAGCCATGAAATATGTAGAGGACTGAAAATCCAGATGTGCCAGGTGCCTAACGCTTGTTGTGCAAATAGCCTAGTGCTCTGTTTCTCTCTTTACAAAATGAGCTTGTTATCACCTTACCAGCCTCACTGCCATTCCTTTTTTTTTTTTTTTTTAAGATTTACTTATTTAAGGGAGAGAGAGAATGAAGGGGGGAGCGGCAGAGGAAGAGACACCACGCTGAGCGCAGAGCTCTATGAGGGGCTCCATCTCATGACCCAGAGATCATGACCTGAGCTGAAATCAAGGGTCAGATACTCAACCAACTGAGCCACCCAGGTGCCCCCTCATTGCTATTTCTATTCTTAGACCAAAAAATGTTGATGTTGCTTTGTAGAAAGTAAGTTGTGACGAAACTCTCAGAAATAAGAAGTAGTTAAAAGATATTACCATGACTAGTGCAGCCATATCTAGCTTGTCTGAGCATCAGAATCATGGACACCGTTGAGGAAAATGACAAAGCATGACCCATGAACATGTCTTTGGACTACACTTCAGCTCCCATAAAAGGATACAGTCTAAGCTGCCACATTTTGAAAGTTATCATTTCACATATTGATGGGCTTGAGGAAATTCCATGGATGGGATCAAAGAAATGTCACTAGATGGGGCAGACTCAGCATCCTGCCATAAGGTTATCACCTATACTCTGTGGGGTTAGATATGGGATATTATGGCTGTCACATAATTCCTTCTCAGCACCTGCCACTGGCTACCTATATCTGTTTGTATTCCAATGAACTCTCATTTCTTTATTGGACCTTAATGTACCCACCTACCCCATCTTCTTTGCAAATCTCTTCTACACTGCTTTTGACTTGCTTTTGTCCTGTGGAGTAGAGAAATACCATCTTCCCTCACTTTCCGTGGGATACTCCTCACTATGCCCTGTGCCAATGGACTGATATCAGAAAGGTGGTCAGACTCGCAGCTGAAAACTCTACCTCTGAAATTTACCATGAAAAAGAGCTGTTAGGCTTGATTCTGAATCAAGTTTTAATAGAAAATAGTGGAAGTTATTCTCTTCTTCTTTGAAAGAGTATGAACAATAACCAAACCCTAGTCAAGGCCTTGAGCGCAGTCAGAGCTAAGAAATCTTTGCACCCACAGCATATGCCAATTTAAGGTCAAGCACAGGATAACAACACTGTCTGGCCTTGTCAGCTAGTGATTTAACCATTAGATTCCCACTCATGCTTCTATTGTTTACTTTTCAAGTTTGTGTGAAATAATCTTTATTATTCTACCCTACTATAAACTCCTTCAAGGAAGTGATCTATTCCCCATAGTGCCTGCCACAAATCTTCACAAATAGTATAAAATGAGTAACTTTAATAAACATATTTATAAATAACCAATGCAGGCTGGAGATTCTTTGGGGAATAGTAATTTTATAGAATTATATGTATAACAAAGGTACATGTTTCAACTTAAACCCACGTTTACTATGGCACTAAACCAAACCTCTATTTCACCAATTTGCTCATGCCTTTGGCATATATAAGCCTTCAATCTAGCCAGAAGTTACTAAGAACATTCCCAGAAAATTCTTTGATTAATTTTAAGACCTGGAGCTAATGTCAGCACTAGCTGGAATGGGATCATATGCATAAATTCCAACAACGGAGACTGAGAAGTGCCTTCTAGCAGACTCTAGCCTCTTCTTCCTGGAAGAACCCTAATTTTTAGTTGGGATCATTGATTCTCCAGCCTTCCTAGCAGCTGATAGTGTGCATGTGACCACGTCTCAGTCATTGAGATATGAGTGGAATATTGCATGTGGTTCCTAGAAACTCATCAGTGGGAAGGAGCTAGCCCTTTGCCTTCCTCCTTCCTGCTATCTGGAAAGAAGAGCTGGTGGCTGGAGCTGGTGATATTGGACCACGATGCTATCTTGGATATGACAACCCCATATGGTAAAACAACAACAGCAAAGCTCCTGATTTCTTTTTCAAAAACAAAAAATAACAATAAAAAACTCCACCTTGCATGACTTTTCACAATCAACTCAGGCACCAGTCAACCTGGTGCCTCCCAATTACTACCACCACCATTGGATTATTCATATACAAAATATTTTTAGAATACCATGTAGTTGTTAGGGTGCTTAAAAATATACCACAGGGGGTGCCTGGGTGGTTCAGTGGGTTAAAGCCTCTGTCTTTGGCTCAGGTCATGATCTCAGGGTCCTGGGATCAAGCCCTGCATCAGGCTCTCTGCTCAGCAGGGAGTCTGCTCCCCCCTCCATCTCTGCCTGCCTCTCTGCCTACTTGCGATCTGTCTGTCAAATAAATAAATAAAATCTTTAAAACACACACACACACACACACACACACACACACACACACACAGAGCAGCCCTGACTCCTTCCTCATATTCTAGAAATAAGAAAACTCAAACTGATTAGACAACTTACTCCAAAACAGAGTGTCTGTCCCAAGTCTCAGCATTCTTCAAAACCTCCAGAGCAGTCCCTGTCATCTCTCTCCAAGAGCCGGGCCCGTGGATCTGTGACTCACATGTTCTTCCCCATCCTCCTCAAGTTCCCACCTAGGCCCAATGCTTGCAAGGATGGGGGAGCTTGGGTGGAGCTGGGTGGCTCTCATTCCCCTGCTGCTGAAGATGCCCCCTCTTTAGTGTCTCCCTCTGCCTCCTATCTTCCCCTTCTCAGAGAACTTCCCAACCTTGTTCTCCCCTCCGTACATTTGGAATGTCTCTAAAAGATCTAGTTTTGTGAGCTACACCATGTCAAGGAAATGGGATGGTCTCACCTTCATTGAGCATTTAGTATCTGACACAGCACTTTTTTTTTTTTTACATTTTTCTCATCTAATACTCACAGCTAATCAGAGTATTAATATTCCCATTTTACAGATGAGAAAACTGAGCCTTTGAATGGATAGGAAATTTTCCCAAGACCACAGCATACATTATAGCCAACATCTGAATCCAGGCTTGTATGATCTCAAAGCCCATCCTTCCACTACAGCCCAAAATAGTGCATCTCTAATAAATACATTAGGAATTGTTAATATTTAATAGCTACCTAAAAATACAATCCAATTTCTTTTCCTCTGGATCCATGGAATTAAGGCGGTGAGGGAAGTAATTGGTCCAAGTTGGAAAGGATAAAAAGTTGGTTTAAGGGAACTCTTTTTTACCCAAAACGCCTCAAGAGAATAGCATGCCAATTTTCAAGACCAAGCTAAGAAAGAAGCATTTAAATCCTTATTTCATCTTAAAAGAATTAAGTGTTTCATTAAGGTAAAAAATAGAGCTTAAGACACGGAGTCCAAAGTTTAGCTGTCCTGAATCTTAGGCAGCAACAATCCATCTAAAAAGAAGTAAAGTAATAGTATGAATAATGGAAGGAAGAAACATTTTGTAAGTTTAATATATAAAATTAAATTTGGCATTATAAAGTCCCCACTTAATATGTATTATGCCAGCACAGGCTTAGCTACATCTGCTTCAAGCATACTTCAGTTTCTAGAACTGCCAACTTTCTCTAATACCAACACATAGGGAAAGGAAAGAAAACTTGCTTTCTCATATTGCCTTCTTTGTTTAAAGGAAATGAAAGGAGGGTTAATCTAGGTGAACATCTCGACGATTCTTATTACGTATGTGGAAAATGGAGCAAAATTGTCAAGAAATTGATTTATGTAAAGCCGGGAGGTCCACAGGCAGGAGTTTATTCTTAGCAGTTAAAGTCACTGCTTATCTTTTTTAAATAAATTTTTCATCTTTGGCTTTCAGCATGGGTGCCAAGTTCCATGAGAGGATGCTCAAAGATCCATTAGAGAAAAGGGCCTCTCTGTAGTCTGAGAGTAGTCCCCCAGCCCCCGCCCTGTAACCCCCAAGGCCTTCAACAGACACTGAAAATACATAAATTCCATTTCCGTATGTGGCTTGGAATGCTTATTGCCCTCACGCTATTGTGTCTGACCTAAGTATTTGCGCTCTGGGAAAGGGTTTGCTTATAGCTCCCTAGGAGGCAAGGGGACCCTCGGCCTTTTCTCTCTTTCTGTTTCCATTATCACCTCCATTTTCCTCCCTTCTGAGAAACTGTAGGACTGCGGGAAGTTCTGAACTAAGGAAAATTCAGGTCATCCCAACCAGAGGTGTGGGGACAGGATCCAGTGCTCACCCTTTCTCCTCACCACAGGGCTCTCCTGCATAGCCCAGGAGGGGGGAATGAAGGTGAGGGTGGTCTTCATTTCAAGTGGGCAGATAGTGCTACCCTTAGTCTTGAGGCTCCAAGAACTCTTAACACGGTTCAGCCTGCCTAGCAGACACCAAAACTGTCAGCTATTAACTGCACCAGGGTGCCTGCTCCCTACATTTTTCCTAACAAATAAAGATCACTGTCATTGTGAAGTATTTTAAACATACATAAAGAATACTATAACAAACACCCATGTACTCATCATCCACATTTTTAAGTGTTGAGGATACAGAAACATTTGGGCTGGTAGTCGTTCCAGATCAGCTTTGCAAGGCGACCCTATACCTGATTTGCTTCGGTGTCTGTGTTGTGACATTTGGGATTTGTATCACTTGTGTCAGTGAAGCTGTGTGAACAGCACTTGGAGTTCTCAATCTGATAGAAGGTGCTGTGGGACCCTGGTATGCTCCGCTCTAATAGCGCTCGTTCCTGCTTCTCATGCCCAGAATACACATGGCCCATCAGGGGCTGCAGGCCCTCAAGAAGGGCCTCCCATGCAGCAGATGTATCATAAATTTTTCTAATAGTCACAATCATCCTAATTTAGAGCTGAAAGAAATCCCAAGGCCCATCCAGTTCAACCCCTCATTTCACAGATGCAAAAATTGAGTCTCAAAGGGGTTCAGGAGTGTTCACATGTCACACAAACACTTGACAGAATCTAGGCTGGAACCCTGTTCTCTCAGATCCCTCAGCTCAACGTGTTTCCCATCAGCTCACCATACGGCTTTCCTGATATAAACAGTGCAGTCCTTACTCAAGCCATCAGCCCTGCCTCTTCTTATGGTCTTTGCCTCCTGACCAGGTTCTAAGGACCCTCACTCTCTTCTGATTGCACAGAACACCACCCTCTGTGACTTCTTCCCTCGCTTCTCCATTTATCCCTTGAATACCACACAGGGCCCCATTCCCTCTACCCTTATCTGTGCTGGCTAATCTGAGCAAGGAGTCCTCTTTAAGGATATTGCTCTATTTGGTTAGTGGCCCACCGTGGCCCTCAGATCCCACCACATTAATAGAATGCCTAACACTTGACATGAATCTCCTCCTACCACCATTGGACCAATATTCCTTGACTGGGTCTTCTCCATTGCCCTTCCCTCCACTATCAAATAGCATAAGGGCAATGTCCAAACTGCAAAAACATGAAGGTAATAGAATAGAGAAGGAAAAGACCTGGATCACCCACTAACAGAACAATCTAACAATGAAAAAAAAAAAAAAAAAGAACAGCCATAAATATCACCCTTCTATCTAATGTATTTCTAAGTGACTTACACTTCCACACCTTCAGTCACTGCAGCAAAATGGAACTCTGAGACACTGAGAAGGCTTCCACTCAAATATTTCTATGTCAGGGGGAAAAAAGGCATCTGGACTTCTAGTTACCTGTGGTGCTGACTCTTGCCATGAATCCGAACCCCATTTCCCAGATACCTCCTTGAAAGGTCCCAGGCCCTACTTTCATGGCACAAGCCCACCTCAGAATAGGTCAGTGCCAGGCACCCCCAGAACATGAAAGATGCAAAGGAGCCAAAGTCTCAGTCCAGAATGAACTCTGCACATAGTACTCTGAACTCCCCTGTCAGCCCACCCTGGGGAGCTCCAGAGCCTGGAATCTCCTGCAGTTCCTCTCTTTTTCTTTCTTTCTTTTTTAAAAGATTTATTTATTTGTTTGTTTGTTTGTTTACTTGAGAGAGAGAGCGAGAGAGTGTGCACAAGCACAAGCAGGGAGGAAGGGCAGAGAGGGAGAGAGAAGCAGACTCCCCACTTCCCCACTGAGCAAGGAGTCCAACCTGAACCAAATGCAGATGCTCAGCCAACTGAGCCACCCAGACGCCCTGCTCCTGAAGTTTCTGGATATGGCTTTAGGCTACTGGTTTCAGACGGACTCATGTATTAGAGCTGCTGAATGCAGAAATCCCTTTTATATTTAAAGTCCTAAGACTCTTTGATTCCCAGGTCATTTTTCTGCAGAGCTGGGGTATCCCTGAGTTGGGACCGAAGGGCTGTGGATAATTCTTCACTGACTTTCCTGGCTCCCCCTTGCCCCAGTTCTCCAGCCCTGACTATTGAGCATGAAAGAAGAAAACATCCTCCAGCTTACGAGAGGACCCCAGTGAAACTGACAGCTTCTGCCACGGGACTAGAACAGATTTGGGACCAGGCTGGCCTCTTCTCTCTGGATGCCACAGGGACAGAAGCAAATCTCCTGAATCATTCAGTCAGCCCTCCTCAGAGAGGCCAACTCAGAGTTAACGCTGCCTCCAAAACTTTCTATGCCTGTGCAGCTCACCGAGTTACTTCACCCTTTCAAGACTCCATTTCCACCTCTGAAATAGGAGAAGTTTCACTTAGCCCGTAGGGATGCCTGCAAAGAGTAAATGGGAAAACATATACAATCTCCTAGCACAGTGCTGGGACATCGTAAGCAAACAGTACACGCTGCTCTTCCTCAGTGGGCCTCCCAGAAGCCGGGGACTAGGATAATATAATATTGGGAATCATAAGGCCCAAGGCCCCCTCTAATACAGGAAAACACAGAGACCCAGAAAGATGAATTATTCTCCCAGGCTCATGTCCCTGGTCAGCATAGAACACAGATCAGAATTTGGGTCCCTAGTCCACATCCAGTGTGTTCATGTGCCTTCAGCCTGCAGGTAGCTTTCTCTCTTACCTCAGCCCTTCTCTTGATGGCCACAAAGCCATCTTGAACATCTACTTGTTTGTTCCTTTTTCTTCATTAAACAAAACCAGCCCCTCTGAAGGGCCCATTCACTTTCCAGAACAGACCATCTGCCTTGAGTTGCTTTTCACACAGTATTTCCATAGACTTGGCATTAAGCTGCCTTTCCATTCCTTCCTTTCTTTTTCCAGCCCTTTGGATACTCAACAGAGCCTCATCCAAAACTTCCTTTGGAAATCCAAATGCTCATAATGATTCATGTCAAAGAGATTTCCCCTCACCTACTCATGAGTCAGACCTTCCCTGCTGACAACTCATGTGTCCCCGAGAAGGGAAAGGTGTGGGTCTGGCTCCCAGAAGTCACTTCAGGTCCAGAAGCTACTGCAGGGCTGTGGCCCATGGCCCCAATTACAGAGAAACAACTCACACAAGGAACAGCTTACAGCTGAGCTGAAGAAATGTGGTTTCTGCTCAGGAAATGAATTTGATAAATGGGTTTTCTTACTACGATTCTCACCCAGCTACCCCCACATTTTCTGCCATAAGACACATTTTCAGTATCCATTCATCCTGGGTGAGCTAGATTCAAGGACTACCAAAATAAATTTGCTGAATTCTTGGGTGAAAAATGTACTTAGAGGCAGTGCCACAATTTGTGAACTAGAAATTCTATTTTCAAAGTCATCTCAATTTAACACATATTTATAGAGAATCCTCTGAATACAGGGCTCAAGCCAGGCGTTTTCATATACATGTCTTATTTACCTCACAACCTCCCAGTACGTAGATTTTCTTCTGTGTCAGTTAGCATTTCAGGAAGACAGAAGTGAACAGTGGGACAGCTCAGGGTCAGAGGCAAAAAAGGAATGTCTTTGTCATCAATCCAGTATAGAATTTACACATTTCTCTACTTACATGATCTATAGAATAAACGTTTCATTAGTGAAACTAATATTCCATATAGCTTGATGTAAAGAGAATTGATTAAAGTGGTTTTATTCTGAGCAAGTAAATTTATGACAAGCCTTTAGCAACTATTTTTTATTTACATTATTCTTCAGGAAGCAATGTGGATGGTAGAGACTCAGAGGTTACCTGTGACTCACCAAGATTTTCAGATTTTAAGAGTCTTCTCAGTGTGACCAAAACACAGCAGGGTCCAGGTAAGGGTCTTCTTGTGGTGAATGTTTGCAGGGTACACACAAACCCCTCCACCCCTGCAGGGTGTCTCCATTGAGGGTTGATTGCATCCTGGAGTGCCGGTCTCACATGGTGACACCAAATTGTGAAATCTCAGATAAATGAAGTGTGTGTGGGTCAACATCTGCTCTGTCAATTAGAAACAGCCCAAGGAAATGATCATTCTTTTTTGCTGGGTAATTTATAACACTCTCTCTGATCTTCTGCCGTGGGAACTCTGCGCTCCAAGACATCTTCCACTGGGATGAAATCACTCTGCTGCAGTAAAGCATTGTTTACATTACTATTTATTGAGATGCCTTGAGGCCTCCCACTAGTCCAAGCTGATGGATTTCAGCAGGGTTTTATCAATGCTGGGAAAGCTGGGTCTTGGGCCTTGCCATGGTAAATAAAGAAGCATCTCTTTCATGAGGTCGTGGGTTGACCCCTTTGGTAATTTGCCTGCACAGGGTCGAACTCTTGGGGTGGGGGGGTGTGCTCAGTAGCCCTGGTTGACTTCTTCCCTCCACACCAACAACATCTTCATTTATTATTCATCCCTGTTATCAAGCTAGTGTGTCCTCCTATTGCATATGCTGATGTTTGTTACTAAGTTAAATAAAGCATAAAAGAAAGGCAAATGTCCAGGTACAGATGGACTGAAAGAGAGAAGATAATTTCAAAGTCTTTGCAGGGATTATTCCACTGCTTCTCCCCAGTAATGCAGCGGTGGAAGCTGCTATAGTAAGTATGCATGTGTGAACATAGCTTTGATGTTATTTCTGAACTGTGGACATAGCAAACACCTCACTTGTTTTGGAAGCATCTAGGACCACATCCTGCTCACCAGCTGTGGTGAAGGCAGAGGAAGGTACCCAGCATCCCTCTGGTTACCACTGGTTTCTTCTGTATATTTTCCTACTAGAGAAAAACAGCCTCCGTTTTTCACTGTAAACTGAAATTTTAATGATCTGATGTCTAATGTCTTTCTGGAGTGCAGTCATGGGGAGCCAGCTCCCCTCAAGTGATCAGCCCTGGGATTGTGTGGAGACCCAGAACTCAAGTGGAAGAGAACCCTTATCACCTGCCACCAAAGGCTTTTTCTGAGCTCTTGGCCAGTCTCTCAGTGTCTGGTGGCCTGACTTCAAGGTCTGAGTCAGCCTGAAGCAACCACACCATCTTTCCTACAGAGCCAGGCTCATCCAGAAAACCAGATATGGCAGGAGGCCAACCAGCATGCTCTGTCCTTGCCCTGCCCCCCAATAGTGGAAGATCTCTCAAAAATTCTTGCTCTACAGGCTTCCATCTCGTGGATTCTATTCAAATCATCCTGTATATAAAATACAACATGATTGGGGTACCTGGGTGGCTCAGTTGGCTAAGTGACTGCCTTCGGCTCAGGTCATGATCCTGGAGTCCTGGGATCAAGTCCCGAATCGGACTCCCTGCTTGGCAGGGAATCTGCTTCTCCCTCTGACCCTCTCCCCTCTCATGCTCTCTCAATCTCTCTCTCCTCTCTCAAATAAATAAATAAAATCTTCCAAAAATGCAACATGATTGATTACGTTCTTTACTAATCACAACTTTTGTGCTGCCATGTCCCTGAGTCACCTTGATCAGACTATGTGATCCCAAATCTCTCAGACACACATTTATAAATTATTGGGAAACCATTCTTAGAAGGCAATCTCATTTGCAATTTAACATATTTCACTTAATAAGGGGTAAGGGAAATTCGGGAATGCTAGAGGTGGGACACAGTTGAAGCTTTAAGTAGGAAGATCAATGTAGACCTTATGAGAAAGTAATATTTAAGAAAGACTATACTTCACTGCAGTAGATACTGCAAGACATTGAGATGAGTGAGACATAGCATCTGAACATAAGAAGTTTGTCATCTAACGGTGGAAATTTTTCGAGAAGAGACAAAACAGACTGAAGTCATAAAAAACTGGCGGAAAAATATATATAAATAGTAGTGAAAGAAAGAGCATGCTAACTCTAATGAGATACATATACATGAACAGCGTTGGTGGGTCCCAGAATGAAGACAGTGTTGTAAGAATATACCAGAAGCATATTGGTTTCTGCACCAGAAGACAGTGGTATCTATACCAGAAGTTTGATGAGGACGGGAGAGGGAAAATGAGGGACCAGCATGACAGGACTGCTCTCAAAGAAGCAGGTGTTATAATGTTGGGAAGAACTGAGCATGTGTGAAGCCTAGGGAAGGGAGGAGGAAGATCCTGTAAGAGTCATTAGAGAGAACTGACTGTGGATAATATGACAGAGGAGTCCCTGAGGAAGTGATGGAGGGTAGACCAAATGGGAATACCGCCTCTGGAGGTGAGGCACAGTTCTGTCTCTGAGATGCATGGGAAGTAGAACCGAAGTAGGGATGCAGAGAAGGTTAAGACGGAGAGAAGCAAGGGGATTCAGATGCTGCTATCAATTTCCTGCAGAAAGTTGGGAAACAAGGTCATTTGCCAAGAGTGAGTAAGCAGGGATAAAGTTCAGGATTTGGGAGACCAGAAGGGAAAAATATGCTTATGGGTCAGATAAAGATAATTAAAAAGGAGCACAGAATATCAACAATTGGAACAAAGATGCCCTGGTTCAGGACTTTCCCTGATATGTTCAGCCACATGGGACAAGGCAGAAGGACCAGGGACTAGAGAATCAGGGGTGTGGACTGTGAGAGAGCAAAGAAGGTTGAGTGATCTACCTCACAGCTCATGGGCCACATGGGCCATTCAATAAGACTCTCAGTAGTCCTACAGTATCTGCACTAAAAATCAGTACATCATCATGAGCAAACAAATGAAATTGTTGGGAAAATCATTCAAATTTGGCTGGAATGCCATACAGTGTTGACCTGGCATATGTACTTTAATCTGGTCCTGGGCCTCCACAATAGGAGAATCGAATAGGAGAAATCTTCTCTATTTGCTCCTCAAAGAACTTTAAAGCCACTAATGTATCATTTTGTCAGTTGTATAAAGACATTCACATGTCAGCTTTTTAACTCATAGTCAGCTAAGCAGGAACAATACCAAATTGCATAGTTCTGAAGAAAATATAAATGTCAGCCTGTAAACCATGTCTCCATAAAGTACGGCATTTGACAACTTGCTCCTAAATCATTTGGGCTAAACACACCTCCTATACAACCCAATACAAATCCATACATCCAAACTCTATGTTCTGAAGTATGTCAGTACTGACACAATATTGTCTATGCATTTAATGTCAATGCTTTATCTTTCTGCAACCATATCTCTTACGTTAAAACATTTGGGGTTTCCAAAAATAATGCTATGAAAATGATTCACTTATGGACTCAAAATAAACTCTTCTCTGTACTTAGGCGAAGGGGATACATTAGCCAATGTGTCATCAGATGACTAGCAAAAAGTTCCACGCTGTGCATGAACCAAGTAAGGTCAGACAGAGAATTATGAACTGGAAGGACTGGGGTCCCCTGAGGCCCAGGAAGAGATGTGAAGATGGTGAGAATGAGGAACTGTTCTATGAGGGTGAGGAAGGCCAGGGAGGATGCAGGAAGTAAGAAGTGTCAGAGAGAATTTTCAGGAAGGGAAGGCCCAAGTTCACATGTATTGTAGCTCCTAATGAAAGAGCTCCAAGTGTGAATGAGATAACTGATCTGGACTGGAGCCCAAGGTCACTGGGGATCAGAAGCCTGACATACTGTGTGTCTGGATTTCCTTCTCCAATCTATCTTTCTTAAAATCACCAGAATAATCATTCCAACAGCAAAATCTGAACTGAACTGTTGCACATTTCATAAATGCCATATTGGCTACTTATTCCAACTGATAAATGCTTGCTCACTGTTCAAGTCTCTGCTCAAGAGAGGAGCCTTCCAGAGGCCAGGTAAAGCCTGGCATTTGCTTCTCCTCCATTTCATAATACTGTGCACAGTGTCAGCAGCATTCATTGCTCTGTGTCACAAATTCCACATAATCAATTATCTTTGAAAATGCAAGATCTTTAAGGACAAAGAGTAAGATTTATTCACGTCTACACCCCAGTGCTTAACACAAAGATTGGCACATTGTTTGTGCTCAACTAATTAATATGTAAGAGTGGGGGGGGGTAAACAGGAAAAAACAGTTGAATCTTCTAGAGAGATTTTTCTTTTTTTCTTCTGTTATGTTAGTCACCATATAGTACATCATTAGTTTTTGATGTAATGTTCCATGAGTCATTGTTTCATATAACACCCAGTCCTCCGTGCAATATGTGCCCTCCTTAATACCCATCACTAAATGTGGAAGGAAACAAAATTAATGAACAGAAATCAATTTCTTTCTTATACACTAACAATGTAATTGTAGAAAGAGAAATTAGAGAATGGATTCCATTTACTATAGCACCAAAAACCATAAGATACCTTGGAAAAAACCTAACCAAAGATGTAAAAGATCTATACTCTAGGAACTATAGAACACTCATGAAAGAAGTCAAAGAAGACACAAAAAATTGGAAAAACATTCCATGCTCATGGGTCCAAAAAATAAACATTTTTAAAATGTCTATGCTGTCCAGAGCAATCTATACTTTCAATGCCATCCCAACCAAATACCAATGGCATTTTTCAAAGTGCTGAAACAAACAACCCTAAAATTTGTATGGAACCAAAAAAGACCCTGAATCGCAAAGAAAAGGTTGAAAAAAGAAAAGCAAAACTGGGGACATCACATTGTCTGATTTCAAGCTTTACTACAAAGCTGTGATCACCAAGACAGCATGGTACTGGCACAAAAACAGACACATAGACCAATGGAACAGAAGAGAGAGTCCAGATATGGACCCTCAACTCTATGGTCAAATGATCTTTGACAAAGCAGGAAAAAATATCCAAGGGAAAATAGAGAAATTTTTCAAAATGCAGAATTCTTGGCTCTTCCCAAGACCTAATGGATCCAATCTCTCAGGCTGCATTTGGACAATTGTATTTGGAGAAGCTACTTCAGATGAGTCAGATGCTGCCCATGGTTGAAAGCCTCTGCCCTGAAGATACTACTCCAAATTCCAAGCACTCACACCACTAACATCACTCATGGACTCTGGAGGCAGAATTTCACTGCAAAAAAATCCAGGTTCTGGAGCCAGGTGGATCTAGATTCAATCTGTAGCCTTAGTCTACGGGTTCACTGACAACCAACCATGGGAATTTGGGCAAGTCCCTACACCTCTCTGAACTCCAACTCCAAGGGTGGTTGTAAAAATTAAAGACCATGCATAGTACACAGTAGATGTTCAAGCTGGTACTGATAATATCTGGTAATGAGTTGAAGTCTTCAGTATACTTTTCCCATTGACCTCTATCTATTACAATATCGTGATCTTTTGTATATTTGCAAAGCTAATTCCTCTTCCCACAGAATTTATGCATTGTTGATATCATGTAGACTTCTTAGTAACTCTGAAAGGGGGCAGAGAATGTTATGTTTGCTCACTTTATAGATGCAAAACTTGCATTTCACAGCAGTGTAAAGATTAGCCTTGAGCACATCTGAATGCCTAAACTGGAACAAACACCTTCCTGCTCTTCTCACTTGACCACCAACTTCCCCAGTGCACATCTGCCCCCCTCCCCAGGTAGTCACACAGGTGTACAGGTAGTTGGTTAGAAGCCCCAAGTAAACAGCCATTCATTTAGTCAAAAACTGCTCAGGGTAAGAGGAAAGCAGCATGCTTGAAGTGAAAGTTCTACTAGAAAGATAAGGTTCTATGTGAAGAGAAGGCCATGTGCCAAAATGCAGAGACAGGAAAGAAATGGATACCTCTGAAGAACAAGCTCAGAGTTGATTCTGATGAGTAAGAGAATATGTTGGCAGGAAGCATCCTGGCCAGCTCATAATGCACCTTGAATGACATTTATACCTTATTTGCTTGACAATTCAGTTTGCTGAACATTGTTAGCAGAAAAACTGATAGCTTCAACACTGGCCCTGGCTTTTTCTTTTTTTAAAGTTTCTCTTTATTTATTTGAGAGAGAGAGAGTGAGAGAAAGCATGAGAGGGGAGAAGGTCAGAGGGAGAAGCAGACTCCCCATGGAACTGGGAGCCTGACATGGGACTCGATCCCAGGACTCCGGGATATGACCTTAGCCAATGGCAGTCGCTTAACCAACTGAGCTACCCAGGCACCTTGGCCTGGCTTTTTAAGTGGATTAAAATGGGCGCCTGGGTGGCTCAGTTGGTTGAGCGACTGCCTTCGGCTCGGGTCATGATCCTGGAGTCCCAGGATCGAGTCCCGCATCGGGCTCCCAGCTCCACGGGGAGTCTGCTTCTCCCTCTGACCTTCTCCTCGCTCATGCTCTCTCTCACTGTCTCTCTCTTCTCTCAAATAAATAAATAAAATGTTTAAAAAAAAAAAGGGGCATGATGATGATGATGATGGTACTAAAAGCAAAACACTTAATAGGCACTTAACACAGAGGACATGGGGAGATGGAGAGGAGAAGTCAGTTGGGGGAAATTGGAGGAGGAGATGAACCATGAGAGACTGTGGACTCTGAGAAACAAACAGGGTTTTGGAGGGGAGAGGGGTGGGAGGTTGGGTGAGCCTGGTGGGGGGTATTATGGAGGGTATGCATTGCATGGAGCACTGCATTATGTGGTGCATAAACAATGAATTCTGGAACACTGAAATGAAAAAAAAATAATTTTTTTTAAAAAGAACTCATTTAAAAATGAAAGAGCTCATAGATAGAGAAAACAGATTGATGGTTGCCAAGGCAGGGGATGGGGAGATGGAAGAAACCTGTGAAGAGGGTCAAAAGGTACACACTTACAATTATAAAATAAATAAGTCATGAGGATGTAATGTACAGATGGTGACTATAGTTAATAATACTGTATTACATATCAGAAAGTTGCTAAGAGAGAAGATCTTTAAATTTCTCATCACAAGAAAGAAAATTTGTAACTCTGTGTGGGGATGGGTGGTAACTAGACCTACTGTGATGAATACCTCACAATGTGTACAAGTGTCAAATCATTATGTTATACACCTGAAACAAATATGATGTATGTCAATTATACCTCAACTTAAAAAAAGAATTAACTCATTTAATTCTCGCACCCACCCTTAGGGCAGGGCATATTTATCCAAAGCAAATGAAAACACTAATTTGAAAAGATACATGCACCCTCATGTTTTATTGTGGCATTATTTATAATAGCCAGGATGTAGAAGCAGCCCAAGTGTCCATTGATAGATCAATGGATAAAGAAGACATGGTGTATATATACAATGGAATATTACTCAGCCATAAAAAGGGATGAGCTCTTGCCATTTTCAATGACATGAATAGAGATAGAGAGGATAATGCTAAGTGAATAAGTCAGAGAAGACAAGTACCATAGGATTTCACTTATGTGTGGAATTTAAGAAACAAAACAAAAGAGCAAAGGAAAAAAAGAGAGATAAAGGAACCAAGAAACAGACTCTTAACTACAAAGAACAAACTGATGATTACCAGATGGAAGGTGGGTGGGAGGATGAGTGAAGTAGGTGAAGGGGATTAAGAGTGCCCTTATCATGATGAGCACTGAGTAATGTATAGATTTGTTGAATTGCTATATTGTACACCTGAAACAAATATAACACTGTATGTTAACTATACTGGATTTAAATTTTTAAAAAGAACAAATAAATGTAAGTTTTTTTAATTTTTTTATTTTATTATAAACATATAATGTGTTATTAGCCCCAGAGGTACAGATCTGTGAATTGCCAGGTTTACACACTTCACAGCACTCACCATAGCACATACCCTAAATGTAAGTTTCTAATATAATTTAGTGTCTGTAGAAATCTACCTGCCAGGTGGATCAAAGATGTCTTTTATTAAACATCTTTATAAATAGAAGGACAGTTGGTAAGGATGACTCATTTTTATCTTCATCCACATTTTGCAGGCAAGGAAATATTCACAGATGTTTTAAGAATTTCCTTCTATCTGTCAAGCGCATTATTTGGTCTGATGGGACCAATGCCTCACAGAAACCAAATAAGTAATGGCTCAAGCAAAGAAAGCACAGGAAGGACAGGCACCCAGCTTGTGTTTGTTATGAGACTCCTTCATCTTTCCTGGCCATGCATTCTAGAAGACATTTGGCAATAAAAGGTAGAAGAATATAAAGACTGGAAGAGTTAAAGAGAGGGATCAAGAGGAAAAAAGAAAAACAGAACTGAAATGCTTCAGCTATCTTTGAAAATGACCAGAAATCTAAAAACATAAAACCTTTTCAAACTTGCAACTGAGATGGAATAAAAGATAGTGATAAGTGAGAGCATGCCCAAAACATTGCCTAAGCTGTCCTGGGTGTCCTGCAAGAGTGTTAGAAATCTCTATGCCAAGAGAAAAGCCCCATCTGGATGCTTTGGACACATCCCTCACTGACCTCACACTCTCACTGAGCTCATCTTGGATGGCTTCATGGGTAAGCAAATCATGTTGGATGTGCTGCTTTTAATATCTGTCCTTGTTCTCTGATTTCTCTTTGCATAACCTCCAGAGTAATTTCAGTTCCAAACTTCCCTGAAAGATTATTTCCAGGGCACTTCATTCTGATCATTTATCTATAAATGCAGAAGTCACTCCTTCAGTGAATTTTGCTATGTAATATTCTTCATAAGTAGCTGTGATGGAGATTAGCTGGTTGTTCTCCAAGCTGTGTTTCTTTACCTTTTGGGCACCCAGCTATGACATTTCCCAGACTCCTTTGCTGTTAGGGGCACCCATGTGACTGAAGTCTAGACTTAGACTGTGGATGGAATGAGATCCACCATTTTCACACTGGCCCACAAAACCCTCCCTAATGCAGTGGGTGTTCTGCTTCAGTCATGTTGAGTCTGATGTGCCATTGAGACATCCAGATCTGTGGGTTAGAAGCTCATGGGAAAAACATGTAGAATCACTGACAGAGATGTGATTGTCCAGAGACTGGAGAATGAGAAAGAGCCAAGGGCAGATCCATAAAGACCACTAGCACTTAACAAGTGAAACTATCCCCAGAAGCTGGAGACACAGTCTAAGAAGGAAAAAGGAAAAGAAAATCAGGGTGAAATGTTCATGAAAATTGAGGAAGGAGAGAGCTTCCAGGAGGCAGGAAACAATAGTGACAATTGCCACTGCAAGTTCAATAAAATGAGGAAAGAAAAACGTCTATCAGATTCGCCAGTGCCAAGGTCTTTGACAGCATCTGCCAGCTTCTGGTGGGGAATGGAAAAGAGGGACTTGGGAGAGCATAGAGTACAGTCTTCAAGAGTTTGAGGACAGGGGACGCCTGGATGGCTCACTCAGTTAAATGGCTGCCTTCAGCTCAGGTCAAGATCCCAGGGTCCTAGAATTGACCCTGCTCAGGCTCCCTGCTCTGTGGAGAGCCTGCTTCTCCCTCTCCCTCTGCCTGACTCTCTGCCTACTTGTGCTCTCTTTCTCTATCTCTCTTCAAATAAATAAGTAAAATCTTTAAAAAAAAAAAAGAGTTTGACGACTGAATGAGAAGGCAGAATTGTAGACAGGGAGTGTAGCCTTATGTTTATGAGAGGAAAAGAAGACAGGAAAACACAGCAACAAGACAGAAAAGGCATAGCAACAGAAAGATGAAGTAAATTAGAACATGGATCTTCATTACCATTCTAATTTTGTATGTGGCCGGGAGGAAGGTTAGACAGTGATAGAGAACACACACTAAAAAAATCTTAAAAATAATATACAAAAATGTTAAAAGTGATTATCTTCTAGGGGTGTTTATATGTGGGTTCTATTTCTCTTCTTCACAATTTTGTGTATATTCCAGATTCTGTACAGTGAATACTCTATTGCATTTATCACAGTAAAGGGATTTTGGTTTGGGTTTTTAATGCAAGAGAGTCAAACATTTATAAGCAGAAGACCAAAGGGAAAGTGGTAAGAAGGAGAGGGGCAGTTTGTGAAACGAAGTTGTTGACTTAGTGGCAAAAGTTCTCATCTGATACTTTATTTTCTCAAGGCCACAGCTGAGGAAAAAGTGGGGAGGCATGAGCTGAAGAGCTCAGAGCTGAAAGTTGAGGTACCCTGAAACACATGGTCAGCAATCCCCCATCCACTGCCAGGAACCAATGCTCCCTGCCATCAGCCCTGGTCTAGGCTGTCCTACTTTGCTTCCTCAGACTGCTCAGACTTCCCAGGGCTGTGATCCTTGCTCAGAAGCTGTCCTTTTCCCTCCTTCTATCGAAGTTAATTTTCCTGTTTATCCCTTTGTGACCCCACTACAAGCCAACATCATTACCTACCCATGCAGTGGAAAGCACTCCATGAATTAACTCACTGTATAAAGCTGAGAGTGAACAATGACTAATACTCCTTCCTACTGATGAGAAGTTGCAATTTTTAAGTGTTTATTTTAAGCCTCCATTGCAATGAGAAGTTGTATTTATTTTATTTTATTTTTTATAAACATATATTTTTATCCCCAGGGGTACAGGTCTGTGAATCTCCAGGTTTACACACTTCACAGCACTCACCATAGCACATACCCTCCCCAATGTCCATAACCCCACCCCCCCTCCCAACCCCCCTCCCCCCATCAACCCTCAGTTTGTTTTGTGAGATTAAGAGTCACTTATGGTTTGTCTCCCTCCCAATCCCATCTTCTTTCATTTATTCTTCTCCTACCCCTTTAACCCCCCATGTTGTATCTCCTCTCCCTCATATTAAGAAGATCATATGAGAGTTGTCTTTCTCCGATTGACTTGTTTCGCTAAGCATGATACCCTCCAGTTCCATCCACGTCGTCGCAAATGGCAAGATTTCATTTCTTTTGATGGCTGCATAGTATTCCATTGTGTATATATACCACATCTTCTTTATACATTCATCTGTTGATGGACATCTAGGTTCTTTCCATACTTTGGCTATTGTAGACATTGCTGCTATAAACATTCAGGTGCACGTGCCCCTTCGGATCACTACGTTTGTATCTTTAGGGTAAATACCCAGTAGTGCAATTGCTGGGTCATAGGGTAGTTCAATTTTCAACATTTTGAGGAACCTCCATGCTATTTTCCAGAGTGGTTGCACCAGCTTGCATTCCCACCAGCAGTGTAGGAGGGTCCCCCTTTCTCCGCATCCTTGCCAGCATCTGCCATTTCCTGACTTATTAATTTTAGCCATTCTGACTGGTGTGAGGTGATATCTCATTGTGGTTTTGATTTGTATTTCCCTGATGCCGAGTGATATGGAGCACTTTTTCATGTGTCTGTTGGCCATCTGGATGTCTTCTTTGCAGAAATGTCTGTTCATGTCTTCTGCCCATTTCTTGATTGGATTATTAGTTCTTTGGGTCTTGAGTGTACTAAATTCTTTATAGATTTTGGACACTAGCCCTTTATCTGATATGTCGTTTGCAAATATCTTCTCTCATTCTGTCAGTTGTCTTTTGGTTTTGTTAACTGTTTCCTTTGCTGTGCAAAGGCTTTGGATCTTGATAAAATCCCAATAGTTCATTTTTGCCCTTGCTTCCCTTGCCTTTGGTGATGTTCCTAGGAAGATGTTGCTGTGGCTGAGGTCGAAGAGGTTGCTGCCTGTGTTCTCCTCAAGGATTTTGATGGATTCCTTTCTCACATTGAGGTCCTTCATCCATTTGGAGTCTATTTTCGTGTGTGGTGTAAGGAAATGGTCCAATTTCATTTTTCTGCATGTGGCTGTCCAATTTTCCCAACACCATTCATTGAAGAGGCTGTCTTTGTTCCATTGGACATTCTTTCCTGCTTTGTCGAAGATGAGTTGACCATAGAGTTGAGGGTCTGTTTCTGGGCTCTCTATTCTGTTCCATTGATCTATGTGTCTGTTTTTGTGCCAGTACCATGCTGTCTTGATGATGACAGCTTTGTAATAGAGCTTGAAGTCCGGAATTGTGATGCCACCAACTTTGGCTTTCTTTTTCAATATTCCTTTGGCTATTCGGGGTCTTTTCTGGTTCCATATAAATTTTAGGATTATTTGTTCCATTTCTTTGAAAAAAATGGATGCTACTTTGATAGGAATTGCCTTAAATGTGTAGATTGCTTTAGGTAGCATAGACATTTTCACAATATTTATTTTTCCAATCCAGGAACATGGAACACTTTTCCATTTCTTTGTGTCTTCCTCAATTTCTTTCATGAGTACTTTATAGTTTTCTGTGTATAGATTCTTAGTCTCTTTGGTTAGGTTTATTCCTAGGTATCTTATAGTTTTGGGTGCAATTGTAAATGGGATGGACTCCTTAATTTCTCTTTCTTCTGTCTTGTTGTTGGTGTAGAGAAATGCAACTGATTTCTGGGCATTGATTTTATATCCTGACACTTTACTGAATTCCTGTACAAGTTCTAGCAGTTTTGGAGTGGAGTCTTTTGGGTTTTCCACATATAGTATCATATCATCTGCGAAGAGTGATAGTTTGACTTCTTCTTTGCCGATTTGGATGCCTTTAATTTCCTTTTGTTGTCTGATTGCTGAGGCTAGGACTTCTAGTACTATGTTGAATAGCAGTGGTGATAACAGACATCCCTGCCGTGTTCCTGACCTTAGCGGAAAAGCTTTCAGTTTTTCTCCATTGAGAATGATATTTGCCGTGGGTTTTTCATACATGGCTTTGATAATATTGAGGTATATGCCCTCTATCCCTACACTTTGAAGAGTTTCGATCAGGAAGGGATGCTGTACTTTGTCAAATGCCTTTTCAACATCTATTGAGAGGATCATATGGTTCTTGTTCTTTCTTTTATTAATGTGTTGTATCACATTGATTGATTTGCGGATGTTGAACCAACCTTGCAGCCCTGGAATAAATCCCACTTGGTCGTGGTGAATAATCCTTTTAATGTACTGTTGAATCCTATTGGCTAGTATTTTGGTGAGAATTTTTGCATCTGTGTTCATCAAGGATATTGGTGTGTAGTTCTCTTTTTTGATGGGATCCTTGTCTGGTTTTGGGATCAAGGTGATGCTGGCCTCATAAAATGAGGTTGGAAGTTTTCCTTCCATTTCTATTTTTTGGAACAGTTTCAGGAGAATAGGAATTCGTTCTTCTTTAAATGTTTGGTAGAATTCCCCCGGGAAGCCATCTGGCCCTGGGCTTTTGTTTGTTTGGAGATTTTTGATGACTGTTTCAATCTCCTTACTGGTTATGGGTCTGTTCAGGCTTTCTATTTCTTCCTGGTTCAGTTATGGTAGTTTATATGTCTCTAGGAATGCATCCATTTCTTCCAGATTGTCAAATTTGTTGGCATAGAGTTGCTCATGGTATGTTCTTATAATTGTCTGTATTTCTTTGGTGTTCGTAGTGATCTCTCCTCTTTCATTCATGATTTTATTGATTTGGGTCCTTTCTCTTTTCTTTTTGATAAGTCTGGCCAGGGGTTTATCGATCTTATTAATTCTTTCAAAGAACCAGCTCCTAGTTCCGTTGATTTGTTCTATTGTTTTTTTTGTTTCTATTTCATTGATTTCTGCTCTGATCTTTATGATTTCTCTTCTCCTGGTGGGTTGAGGCTTTCTTTGCTGTTCTTTCTCCAGCTCCTTTAGGTGTAGGGTTAGGTTGTGCACCTGAGGCCTTTCTTGTTTCTTGAGAAAGGCTTGTAACCGCTAAATATTTTCCTCTCAGGACTGCCTTTGTTGTGTCCCACAGATTTTGAACCGTTGTGTTTTCATTATCATTTGTTTCCATGAATTTTTTCAATTCTTCTTTAATTTCCTGGTTGACCCATTCATTCTTTAGAAGGATGCTGTTTAGTCTCCATGTATTTGGGTTCTTTCCAAATTTCCTCTTGTGATTGAGTTCTAGCTTCAGAGCATTGTGGTCTGAAAATATGCAGGGAATGATCCCAATCTTTTGATACCAGTTGAGACCTGATTTAGGACCAAGGATGTGATCTATTCTGGAGAATGTTCCACGTGCACTAGAGAAGAATGTGTATTCTGTTGCTTTGGGATGAAATGTTCTGAATATATCTGTGATGTCCATCTGGTCCAGTGTGTCATTTAAGGCCTTGATTTCCTTGTTGATCTTTTGCTTGGATGATCTGTCCATTTCAGTGAGGGGAGTGTTAAAGTCCCCTACTATTATTATATTATTGTTGATGTGTTTCTTTGTTTGTTATTAATTGGTTTATATAGTTGGCTGCTCCCACGTTAGGGGCATAGATATTTAAAATTGTTAGATCTTCTTGTTGGACGATCCTTTGAGTATGATATAGTGTCCTTCCTCATCTCTTGTTATAGTCTTTGGCTTAAAATCTAATTGATCTGATATAAGGATTGCCACTCCTGCTTTCTTCTGATGTCCATTAGCATGGTAAATTCTTTTCCACCCCCTCACTTTAAATCTGGAGGTGTCTTCGGGTTTAAGATGAGTTTCTTCTAGGCAACATATAGATGGGTTTTGTTTTTTTATCCATTCTGATACCCTGTGTCTTTTGATTGGGGCACTTAGCCCATTAACATTCAGGGTAACTATTGAGAGATATGAATTTAGTGCCATTGGATTGCCTGTAAGGTGACTGTTATTGTATATTGTCTCTGTTCCTTTCTGATCTACTACTTTTAGGGTTTCTCTTTGCTTAGAGGACCCTTTTCAATATTTCCTGTAGAGCTGGTTTGGTGTTTGCAAATTCTTTCAGTTTTTGTTTGTCCTGGAAGCTTTTAATCTCTCCTTCTATTTTCAATGATAGCCTAGCTGGATATAGTATTCTTGGCTGCATGTTTTTCTCGTTTAGTGCTCTGAACATATCATGCCAGCTCTTTCTGGCCTGCCAGGTCTCTGTGGATAAGTCTGCTGACAATCTAATATTTTTACCATTGTATGTTACAGACTTCTTTTCCCGGGCTGCTTTCAGGATTTCCTCTTTGTCACTAAGAGTTGTAAATTTTACTATTAGGTGATGGGATGTGGACCTATTCTTATTGATTTTGAGGGGGGTTCTCTGAACCTCCTGGATTTTGATGCTTGTTTCCTTTGCCATATTGGGGAAATTCTCTCCAATAATTCTCGAAAATATACCTTCTGCTCCCCTCTCTGTTTCCTCTTCTTCTGGAATCCCAATTATTCTAATGTTGTTTCATCTTATGGTGTCACTTATCTCTCGAATTCTCCCCTCATGGTCCAGTAGCTGTTTGTCCCTCTTTTGCTCAGCTTCTTTATTCTCTGTCATTTGGTCTTCTATATCACTAATTCTTTCTTCTGCCTCATTTATCCTAGCAGTGAGAGCCTCCATTTTTGATTGCACCTCATTCATAGCTTTTTTTATTTCAGCTTGGTTAGATTTTAGTTCTTTTATTTCTCCAGAAAGGGCTTCTATGTCTCCCGAGATGGTTTCTCTAATATCTTCCATGCCTTTTTCGAGCCCGGCTAGAACCTTGAGAATCGTCATTCTGAACTCTAGATCTGACATATTACCAATGTCTGTATTGATTAGGTCCCTAGCCTTTGGTACTGCCTCTTGTTCTTTTTTTTTTTTTTTTAAGATTTTATTTATTTATTTGACAGAGAGAGAGAGAGAGAGAGAGATCACAAGTAGGCAGAGAGGCAGGCAGAGAGAGAAGGAAACAGGCTCCCCGCTGAGCAGAGAGCCCAATGCGGGGCTCGATCCCAGGACCCTGGGATCATGACCTGAGCTGAAGGCAGAGGCTTTAACCCACTGAGCCACCCAGGCGCCCCCTCTTGTTCTTTTTTTTGTGGTGAATTTTTCCGCCTTGTCATTTTGTCCAGATAAGAGTATCTGAAGGAGCAAGTAAAATACTAAAAGGGTGGCAACAACCCCAGGAAAATATGCTTTAACCAAATCTGAAGAGATCCCAAATCGTGAGGGGGGAGAAAGGGGATAAAAAGAGGTTCAGAAAGAAAGGGGAAAAAAAGAAACAATTAAAAAAAGAAAATGAATAAAGAAAAAATATAAAGAGGGGATGCCTGGGTGGCTCAGTTGGTTAAGCAGCTGTCTTCGGCTCAGGTCATGATCCCAGCATCCTGAGATCGAGTCCCACATCGGGCTCCTTGCTTGGCGGGGAGCCTGATTCTCCCTCTGCCTCTGCCTGCCATTCTGTCTGCCTGTGCTCGCTCTCACTCCTCTCTCTCTGATAAATAAATAATATCTTTAAAAAAAAAAGAAAAAATATAAAAAGGAAATATATATATATATATATATATTAGATAAACTAGCTAAAAAACGTTAAAAAAGAAAAGGGTAAAAGTTAAAAAAAATTAGCAGAAGAAGAGAAAAATAATTGAAAAAGAAAAAAAATTAAATTAACTGCAGGGCTAAAGAATCATGGGGAGAAAGCCATGAGTACCGTGCTTTGCTTTCTCCTCTGGAATTCCGCAGCTCTCCTTGGTATTGAAACTGCACTCCTTGGTAGGTGAACTTGGTCCTGGCTGGGTTTCTTGTTGATCTTCTGGGGGAGGGGCCTGTTGTGGTGATTCTCAAGTGTCTTTGCCCCAGGCGGAGTTGCACCGCCCTTACCAGGGGCCGGGCTGAGTAATCCGCTGGGGTTTGCTTTCGGGAGCTTTTGTTCCCTGAGCACTTTCCGTAGAGTTCCAGAGGATGGGAATGAAGATGGCGGCCTCCCAGTCTCCGGCCCAGAGGAGCCGAGAGCCCAGGGCCCCACTCCTCAGTGCGCCCTCAGAGAATAGCGCCCAATTACTCCCGTCACCCTGGCCTCCGGCCGCGCTCCGAGCTGACCAAGCCTGCGACCGGTTCAAGGTAACCCCGAGCTGAGAGCTCACTCCTTGGCTCTGTCTCTGTAGCCGGCTTCCCCGTTCTAATACCTGTAAGCTCTGCGACACTCAGACACCCCCGATCCTTCTGTGACCCTGCGGGACCTGAGGCCACGCTGTCCCCGCATGGGCTTCACCCCGGTTTAGCCTCTGGAGTGATGTCCCTCAGTGGAACAGACTTTTAAAAGTCCTGATTTTGTGCTCCGTTGCTCCGCCGCTTGCCGGGAGCCGGCCCCTCCCCCCGCGGTCTATCTTCCCGTCGCTTTGGATTCACTTTTCCGCCAGTCCTACCTTGCAGAAAGTGGTTGATTTTCTGTTTCTAGAATTGCTGTTCTTCTTCTCTTCAATCTCCCTTTGGATTTGTAGGTGTTTGCAATCTTTGGATAAGCTATCTAGCTGATCTCCTGCTACCTGAAGTAGTCTCAGCCTGCTACTTCTCCGCCATCTTGACTCCTCCTTGAGAAGTTGCATTTTAACACAAGACTTTTAGAGCCATGTGTTTTAATCAATAGGTGGCCATTTCCAACTCTGTGGCACTTGGGCAAGAGAATTTTTTTTTTTAATGGAAGAGAAGGATTGTTCTGTTTTCTTTAAACCCACCTTCTAGGTAAAGGGACGACAGCCACATTGACAGGGGGATTCTAAATACTCATCAGTTACAAGCCACTTCAAGAGAAGGATAAATAATAGCATCAGAAAAGAAGATTCTATCCATCAAATACACCTTTCAAGGACCAGGATAAAATAAAGATTTTTTTTAAAGAAACAAAAACTGAGAGTTTGCAAGCAGCAGAGCCTCACTAAAGGAAATCCTTAAGCATTTATTTCAGGAAAAAAGGATATTATCCCAGATGGAAAGAATGAGATACAGAAAGAAATTAAAAACAAAGAAAGGAAAATATGTGGGTAAATCTAGGAAAACATTGATATATATAAATAAGGAGAAGAATGAGATAATAATAATAATGTTCTTGGAGAGTAATTTCAACAAATAGAATCGAAATACACAACAACAATAGCACCATGTTAGAAGTGGTGATTGAAACAGAAGCATTTTAAAGATTTCATGTTATTTGGAAAGAGAGTTTAGCACCAATTAACTTTATAGTTTGATAAATTATACATGTTCATTTTGCAGTAACTATGAAAAGAACAGAAGTAAAATGCATAGGGCGCCTGAGTGGCTCAGTGGGTTAAAGCCTCTGCCTTCAGCACAGGTCATGATCCCAGGCTTCTAGGATCAAGCCCTGCATCAGGCTTTCTGCTCAGCAGGGAGCCCATTTCCTGCTCTCTCTCTCTGCCTGCTTCTCTGCCTACTTGTGATCTCTGTCTGTCAAATGAATAAATAAAATCTTAAAAAAAATAAAGAAATAAAATGCATAACTTTTAAACTACCGAAGAAAAGAAATGACGTGAGAAAAACTAATCAAGCAATCCAAATGAAGATAAGAAAAGACAAGAAAAAGAATATAGAAGTGGTGAGAAAGACAAAAATCACAAAATAATGTAATATTATTGGAAATATAAACACAGATATTTCATTAATTATAATAAATGTACACATTAATTTCCCCAGTTAAAAGGCAATAATTAAGAGACTTTTTAAAGAAATACATTAAAAATATATAAATACAGGAAGCCAACATTAAAGGAAAAAGATAAAAATATATATACAGATGAATACCAAGCCAAAAAAAAATACTGCATTTGTAGTAATTTTAGAAAAAAACTGGACTTTAAACCAAGAAAAGTATTGCTAAAGGTAAAGTGGGTCACTACATAATGATAGATGCTTTAATTTACTAGAAAGTTAATGTAACTTTAGACTATTATGCACCTAATTACAAGGCCTCAAAATAGATAAAGTAAAAATAGGACATTTAAGTCTACCACCATATATTTTCATATAACACTCTCAGAAATTGTGAACCCAAGCTTTCAAAAATCAGCAAAGACATAAAAGGTTTGAAAATATCACAATTGTACCCAATAGCTACTGGAAATATTTATAAATACTTACCATATACTGTGCCATACAGCAAAATTCAACATTTAAAAGAACAAGTATCATACAGAACATATTTTATAACAATGCTACCAGTAAAAAATCAATAACAAAACATCACTGAAGTTACCATGTTTGAGTTAAGAAATTCTTTTCAATGATGTATAGATCAAAAAACCAAAATAAAAACTGAAAATATTTTAACTGAATGATAATGAAAATGCTACTAATGAAAATATAACAAAGTTGCCAGGATGCAGCTGAAGAAGAGCTTAGATGGAAATTCATGGCCTTACACATTTAGATAAATTTTTAAAAATTATTTAGATAAATAAGTAAAAAAGAAAGGCCAGGAATGAATGATGCAAGCGTACATCTCCAGAGTCAGAAAGAGAACTGCAAAAGAAATTCATGAAGCTAAAGAAAAGAGAATGAGAGAGAACTACAAACTGTGAATGCTTTGTAAAGACTAATACAATGACCAACTTTGAATCAGAGAAATAAAGAAAAAAAGAGATCACAATCACCATAAGAGACATAGCTTCAAGTATTGTCAATATTAAAAACCATAAGAGCATATTAGGAACAGTATTCAGGAGCAAAGTTATACAAAGTTTGTAATATAAATGAGATAGTCCAACTCCTAGAAAATTATTACTAACCAAAACTAAGTGAAGAAAAATTGGAAGACCAGCGCCATTTATTGGAGAAACTGTCTTTTTCCCACTGTATATTTTTTCCTGCTTTGTCGAAGATTATTTGACTATAAATTTGAGGGTTCATTGGTCTATGTGTCTGTTTTTGTGCCAGTATCATGCTGTCTTGGCGATCACAGCTTTGTAGTAAAGCGTGAAATCAATCAACGTGATGACCCCAGTTTTGTGTTTCTTTTTCAACATTTCCTTAGCAATTCAGGGTCTCTTCTGGTTCCATATAAATTTTAGGATTGTTTGCTCCAGCTCTTTGAAAAATGCTGGTGGAATTTTAATTGGAATGGCATTGAAAGTACAGATTGCTCTAGGCAGTATAGACATTTTAACAATGTTTATTCTTCCGATCCATGAGCATGAAATGGTCTTCCATCTTTTTGTCTTCTTCGATTTTTTTCATGAGGGTTCTGTATTTCCTTGTACAGATCCTTTACCTCTTTGGTTAGGTTTATTTCCAGGTGTCTTATGGTTCTTGGTGCTATAGTAAATGGAATTGATTCTCTAATTTCCTTTTCTGTATATTCATTGTTAGTGTATAAGAAATCAACTGATTTCTGTACATTCATTTTGTATCCTGCCACATTACTGAATTGCTGTATGAGTTCTGGTAGTTTGGGGGTGGAGTATTTTGGGTTTTGCATATAAAGTTTTATGTCATCTGCGAAGAGAGAGAGTTTGACTTCTTTATTGCCAATTTGAATTCCTTTTCTCTTTGTTGTCCGATTGTTGTTGCTAGGACTTCTAGTACTATGTTGAACAAGAGTGGCAGGAGTGGGCATCCTTATCGTGTTCCTGATCTCAGAGGGAAGGCTGTGAGCTTTTTCCCATTGTAGATGATATTCACTGTGGGTTTTTATAGATAGATATTATGAAGTTGAAGTCTCTCTATCCCTATACTTTGAATTGTTTTAATCATGAATGGATGCTGTATCTTGTCAAATGCTTTTTCTGCATCAATTGAAAGGACCATGTAGTTCTTCTTTCTTCTCTTATTAATTTGTTCTATCACATTGATTGATTTGCTAATGTTGAACCACCCTTGCATCCCAGGGATAAATCCCACCTGGTCATGATGGATAATCTTTTTAATGTACTGTTAGATCCTATTAGCTAGTATCTTATTGAGAATCCTGGCATCCATATTCAACAGGAATATTTGTCTGAAATTCTCCTTTTTGGTGGGGTCTTTGCCTTGTTTGGGGGTCAGGGTAATGCTGGCTTCATAAAAAGAGTCTGGAAGTTTTCCTTCTGCTTCAGTGTTTTGAAACAGCTTCAGGATAATAGGTATTATTTCTTCGAATGTTTGTTAGAATTCCCCAGGGAATCTGTCAGATCTTGGGCTCTTGTTTTTTGGGCGGTTTTTGATCACTGCTTCAATCTCGTTACTAGATATTGACCTATTCAGGTTATCGATTTCTTCCTGATTCAGTTTTGGAAGTTTATAAGTTTCCAGGAATGCAACCATTTCATCCAGTTTGCTTAACTTATTGGCATATATTTGTTGATAATAATTTCCAATGATTGTTTCTATTTCTTTGGTGTTAGTTGTGATCTCTCCCTTTTTGTTTATAATTTTATTAATTCGGGTCTTCTCTCTTTTCTTTTGGATTAGTTTGGTCAATGGTTTATTGATCATATTGATTCTTTCAAAAAAAACACAGCTTCTAGTTTCGATGATTCATTCTACTGTATCTCTAGATTCTATCTCATTGGTCTCTGCTCTAATTTGATTATTTCCCTTCTTGTGTGTGGAGTTGGCTTAATTTGTTGTTGTTTCTCCAGTTCTTTAAGGTGTAAAGAGAGCTGGTGTATTCTGGATTTTTCAATTTTTTTTGAGGGAGGCTTGGATGGATCAGAAGAATAAACATTGTTAAAATGTCTATACCGCCTAGAGCCATCTATACTTTCAATGCCATTCTGATCAATATTCCACTGGCATTTTTCAAAGAGCTGGAACAAACAATCCTAAAATTTATATGGAACCAGAAGAGACCCTGAATTGCTAAGGAAATGTTGAAAAAGAAAAACAAAACTGGGGGCATCATGTTGCCTGATTTCAAGCTTTACTACAAAGCTGTGATCACCAAGACGGCATAGTACTGGCACAAAACAGACACAGGGGAACAGAGTAGAGAGCCCAGATATGGACCTTCAAATTTATGGTCAAATAATCTTCGACAAAGCAGGAAAAAATATGCAGTGGAAAAAGGAAAGTCGCTTCAATAAATGGTGCTGGGAAAATTAGACAGCTATGTGAAACTCAGCCTTTCTCTTACACCATACACAAAGATAAACTCGAAATAGATAAAAGACCTCAACGTGAGGCAGGAATCCATCAAAATCATAGAGGAGAACATAGGCAGTAACCTCTTTGACATCAGCCACAGCATCTTCTTTCAAGATATGTCTCCAAAGGCAAAGGAAACAAAAGCAAAAATGAACTTTTGGGACTTCATCAAGATCAAAAGCTTCTGCACAGCAAAGGAAACAGCCAACAAAACAAAGAGACCACCCACGGAATGGGAGAAGATATTCAAAAATGACAGTACAGACAAAGGGCTGATATCCAAGATCTATAAAGAACTCCTCAAACTCAACACCCCAAAAAACAGATAATCATATCAAAAAATGGGCAGAAGACATGAACAGACACTTCTCCAAAGAAGACATAGAAATGGCTAACAGACACATGAAAAAATGTTCATCACCACTAGCCATCAGGGAGATTAAAATCAAAACAACACTGAGATACCACCTTACACCAGTTAGAATAGCCAAAATTAACAAGACAGTAAACAACGTGTGTTGGAGAGGATGTGGAGAAAGGGAAACCCTCTTACACTGTTGGTAGGAATGCAAGTTGGTGGAGCCACTTTGGAAAACAGTGTGGACATTCCTTGAGAAATTAAATATAGAGCTTCCCTATGACCCTGCAATTGCACTACTGGGCATTTACCCCAAAGATAAAGATGTAGTGAAAAGAAGGGCCATCTCTACCCCCAATGTTTATAGCAGCAATGGCCACAGTCACCAAACTGTGGAAAGAACCAAGATGCCCTTCAATGGACAAATGCATAAAGAAAATATGGCCCATATATACTATGGAGTATTATGTCTCCATCAGAAATGATGAATACCCAACTTTTGTATCAACATGGATGGGACTGGAAGAGATTATGCTGAGTGAAATAAGTGAAGCAGAGAGAGTCAATTATCATATGGTTTCACTTATTTGTGGAGCATAAGGAATAACACAGAGGACATGGGGAGTTGGAGAGGAGAAGGGAGTTGAGGGAAATTGGAGGTGGAGATGAACCATGAAAGACTGTGGACTCTGAGAAACAAACTGAGGGTCTTGGAGGAGAGAAGGGGTGGGAGGTTGGGTGAGCCTTGTGTGGGTATTATGGAGGACACGTATTGCATGGAGCACTGGGTATGGTACATAAACAATGAATTCTGGAACACTGAAAAGAAATTTTAAAAATAAACAAAAATTTAAAAAATAATAATAAAAATAAATTTGCATTTTCCTAATTTAAAAAAATGGAAGATCTTCATAGTCCGATAAACATTAAAGAAATGTAATTAGTAGCTAATTCAAGGAACAGATAATTACATCTTTGCACAAATAATTCTAGAATACAGAAGATAAGGGAATGTCTCTCAATTGTTGTGTGAGGTCAGTAAGATGTAGGTCAGTGGTGAAAGGGAGAGGCAGAAAGAGCAAGATAAGCACTATATAGTATATGATTAAGAATAAAGGTTCTGCTATAAATACAGGGAACAAACCAGTGGTTGCCAGAAAAGAGGGGATGGGTAAAACGGATGAAGAGGAGAGGGAGGTACAGGCTTCCAGGTATGGAATGAGTGAGGAATGAAAGACACAGTACAAGGAATATAGTCTGTGGTATTGTAATGGCAGCGTATGGTGACTAATGGGAGCTACACTTGCAGAGAGCACAGCATAGCACATGGAGTTTTTGAATCACTACATTGTACACCTGAAACTAGGGTAACATCATGAGTCAGCTATACTCATATAGTTATAAACTAGAAAGAGGAAGAAGTGGTCTGGAATTAAACCTTCTGAGTGTGAATCTTAGCTCTGGTCACTTACGAGCTCATCTTCTGATGAGCTTGAGATCAACGTACGTTGGATTGAGGATTGTGTGAGGATTAAATGAGTCAAAGGACTTAGAAAAACACCCACCCAACCATATATTGCTGCTGTTGCTGCTGCTCTTCTTGTGAATTATTATTAGCTTCTTGACATCAAGCCTGACAAGGACCATATGAAGAAAGAAAATTACAAGTCATTCTTTGTCATGAAAATGGATACAAATAACCCAAACAAACAAGAAAAAAAAAGCAGAAGGAAAACATATATGTATAAATAATAGAATGATCTAACTAAGTTTATTCCAGAAATTTATCATTGATTTAACATGAGCACATCAGCTAATGTAACTCACCACATTAACAGCTTAAAGGAGAAAAACATACATTTATCTTAATAAATGTACAAAATCCTTCTGACAATAATCAACATTCTTTAATGATTTAAAAATATCTCTCAGCAAACTTGGAGCAGAATACTTCCTTATTGTGCTGAAAGTATCTAAAACAAAACCAACAGAAGGCTCATTTTTAATGACAAAACACTGGAATTTCTATAAGATCAAAAATCCTTGGGGTGCCTGGGTGGTTCAGTCATTAAGCATCTGCCTTCACCTCAGGTCATGATCCCAGGAGCCTGTTTCTCCCACTCCCACTCCCCCTGCTTGCGTTCCCTCTCTTACTGTGTCTCTCTCTGTCAAATAAATAAATAAAATCTTTTTTTAAAAAATCGAAGTCCTAGGTCTACTGGGAAAATGGAACTTCTGGAAAATTGACCACTGCTTCACTCCATGTCACCACAGGTTCTTAGAAATTGGCCACAGTTGTTCTCAGTTACCTGCTCTGTCAGGCAAACAAGCTTGGAACCCAACTGCAGGGTGAAAACCCTGGTGTGAATGGAATGGGGCCTTGTGTTTGGGCCTGACAGTCTCTTCACCCCCAAACAGGCAGGATTAGCTACTGCTGGGGTCTCCTGGGGACATGAAGCCCTGCAAACCTTGGGCCTCATCATTTCCATCATGCCATGGTGAGCATGCCACAGTGAGCATTAATTTAAGGGAAATGTGAAAGCAAATCACCAGGACCTAAAGGTGCTTTACTCAGATGTTGGGGTGTAAGATGATTTGGTATTTGTTGAAAAGAAACTTGTTGAATATTTACAATGAACAAAGTAAACAAAGAATCTTGGTGAGTTGACCCATCAGCTGGAGTCAGCTCCTAAGTAAGATAAAACTTGTCCATGTCCTAGTCTCCATCACAAGTAGAAAGGGTTGGGGTTTTTTTTAACTTTTTCTACTATATTGTCCCCTTGTTAAATTATTCTACTATAAGACACAGTGTTCACCCATCTGAAATATAAACTATTTCTATTGGGATGGATACCCAAGCTGGTTAGAGAAGCTTATTTTAATTATGTGGCAACTGGAAGTAGGGGAAGTAATAGGAACCATTTATAAAATGTGCTGATTGAACAATCAGACCGAGTAGCCAGGTCTGTTTTCTCCCCTGAGCAGTGATTTCAGTGAGAGTGCTTCTAAACAGTTTCAAATCCAAAAACTGAACACAGATCTATGCACTTCCAAGAGAGAGTGGAAAATTGGCTGAATCCTCCATTCCACACCAGTTATCACTAAGACATCTGCATCCTCTCTACATACGGCTCCTCTGCTGTTGAGTGTCACATTTGGGACACAGTAATTCTTAACAAGGCTCAGGATGCCTGTCCTGTTACATCCCAAGACCATGAATTTCCCAGGTCCTGCCATCTTCTAAGGGCACTGTCAGAAACTCAAAGAGCTGCTCCTACCTTCATTCCAGAGCAATGTTTACTCCTGTTTCTCCAAAATAAATTGCTTCTTTCCTCGAACCTTTTTCCTTTCTCTTGTTCTTGCTGTGGTGGATATTAACAGCCCATTAAATCCAGATTCTTGGGGTGCCTGGGCAGCTTAGTCAGTTGAGGAGCTGACTCTTGATTTTGGTCAGGTCTTGATCTGAGGGTCATGAGTTCAAGCCCCACATCAGGCTCCTCGTTGGGCAGGGAGCCTAATTTTAATTAATTAACTAATTAATTAAATCAGCAAATCCATCCATCCATCCATCCATCCATCCATCCATCCATCCATCCATCCAGATTCTTAACCATTACTACCCCTAAAAAAACAGTTGCTTTATCCTCAAGGGCAAAGAAAATTTAATTCTTAAAATCCCCTTAGGAGGTAAAGAGACATATTTATGTTCTATCCTTCTAGCACATCAGAGAATGACCAAAAATAAAACAAAACAAACCCAAATGGTTTCACTTCCTATTAAAACAGTCCACACATTCATTTGCTATTACACTCTGGTTGTGAATATTACACTCTGGTTTTACTGAAATCAGCTGTGTAGGAGCCCCAAGCAACTGAGCCCACCCTGGTCATGGTAGAGTCACCCCAGGGAGGACAGTGCTGGAGGCAGGGACACCCCCATATCCTGTGGCTTGTGTGCTTAAGGAAGCCTGGAAAAGCAAATGGGCAAGGGGTAGATTCTACAAAAATCATACTAAACAGAGTTTTGTAAACTTCTTTCATTATTTTATTATTTTTTATTGCTTTTCATTATTTTTTATTTTATTATTTTTATTATTTTTCCCATCATCAAGTAATCTTCAACATTACTTTTTGTGACCACTTAATAATCCATATACATGTATAACTTAATTTGTTACCAAATGAACCCCTATTATTAGATATTCTTATTGTTTCTTATTTCCGGCTATTATAGTTAACGCTTCAACAACCATTTTTGTGAATAAATATCCTTGCAGCCATGACATTTCATTTGGAAGCATTCCTAGAAGGAAAATTGTCAGGCTAAAGGACATAGCAATAAAAGAAAGAAGAAGAAAACTGATAAACATTACCAAAAGGCACTGCAAAAGCTTGTGTCAATTTCCAACCCTGCTATCAAAAGAGGACACTACACTGCAGTCCTCAAAAGGCAGTGTCTCTGGGCTCATGAACTCAGTCCTCAGTCTGACAAGACTTCCCTTGCAAGTTGATTGTAACCACAGTCTCTCATGCTTCCAGATGTCATTGGTTTCTTCATTTCCAGACTGGAAGCATTCTGCTGAAACAATTTCCAAATCTGATAAATGCTAGTAAACTGATATCTACCATGCACTTCTATTCAAAGGAATAATTAAAGTTAACCTGTATGTGTGTATGAAATACTTCATACCAGGTCTCATTTTGAGCACTACATATGCATATATATAAATCTTCACAATTCAGTCAAGTAGGTGCTATTATTTCTTTACAGAAAGGGAATCTGAGACACAAATAGCTGAGCTGATAAAACCCAGGTGTTTGGGCTCTAGAGCCCAGAATCTAAATACTATATTATACTGTGTCTCTCAAAATTAGCTATAATTCGGTCCCTTAAAAATAACAAAAATAACATTTTGGGGGCACCCTGGGTGGCGCAGTTGGTTAAGCATCTGACCCTTAATTTGGGTTCATTTCATGACCACAGGGTCATGGATCAAGCCCTGAGTTGGGCTTACCTCTCAGGACAGTCTGCTTGAGTTTCTCTCCTTCTGTCCCTCCCCTACCAAATAACCAAATAAATAAATAAATAAGAAAGAAAGAAAGAACACAAAAATAACCTTTTTGGCTGGTTATTTCCTAAACATCAAGGGCACAAAAACTTCTCCAAAGGAGAATTGTAATATGCCATCCAGATATCCCAGTCCAAAAGTTCTTTCTGCCAATGTACTCACTGGCTAACCTCTGTTCAGATTTAAGCTTAGTGCTCTGAAATTTAATATTTTATTTAAATTATACTCTATCCAGATGACTCTTAGCCTTAGGTAATCATAGGCAGACTTGCCTTTCTCCAAATGTAGCAGCAATGGTTTTTAATGTGGTTAGTATATACCAGCCAAGCTAAAGCAGGTGGAGTTTAACCTCAAGTTGTTCTGGAGCATAGTTAGCCTTGTTCCTATTATATTCATAGAGAGCATTTTTCTGTTTATTTAAGGCAAGACTGTACTTGGAAACGTCAGGGGGTCCTTCTCTATAATATTTATTCCAGAAAAAGTATGAATAAGCACCATGAAATAAAGACATAGTGATCAAAACTCAGCAAGTTTGGATGGTCTGGTAGATAACTGTTAGGCAGGATTCATTCTAGAACAGCCCTTAAAACATCTGACTTGGAGATTACTCAAAGAAAGGAACAAGTTCTGTAGTAAGCACCAAATGACTTTAAGGGAAAGTTCTAAGCCCTGGAGAGATGACAGACCTGTGGTCAAAAGCATCATTTGCCTCTAAAAGTAAGCACTGGGGGCAGAGAATCCTGGAGACTCTAATGCACAAAATCATAACAGGAGTTGTTGATCTTCACAGGAGGTCAACTTACCATCCCTCAAAAGTGAGGAAAGCAGCTTAGCCTGGGGAAGATCAGTTTCCACTTCCAATGTTATCTTCTCTGGCATGCTTGGGTGTTATCACCAGATGGGAGAAGGGCAAGCACAGAGATTACACAGCAGAGGCCAAGAGAAGAAACTGACACTTAACACCATCTGGTAGAGTTGGGTCACTGAAATTTTGAGTTAGACTTGAGTAAAAATGAAAAAGTGATTCCTATTTGAGATTAGCCAGGAGCAAGGACTGTAGACCATAGGTTCTATTTTGTTCCAGTTACTCATGTATCCTGACAGTCAGGATCCTCTTTCACTCTCAAGTGTCCCAGTTTAGTTACAAATTGTACTATCGGACTTGTGGTTCCAGTCAAGATGTAGAAGCCCCATTCCTTGTTATTCTTCCCTCTTACAACCCAGAACCCCTGGACATAATACAACAAACAAACATAGAAGGACTGGAGGGTAGAAAGAAGAAAGAGAGCCAGCTAGGGGCCACAGGACTTGAGAAAGAGCACAAAAGTGAACTCTCTGGGTTTCTTTTAGCCTCCTATATATCTGCGAGGGGTTCTAGAGGATATTGCAACACAGATCTACCAAAAGGAACAGACAAAGAAGCTTACCCCTCGAGCCAAAGGACAAGGAAAAAGGCACAACAGAAATATGTTTTGTAATACCCACCCACCCAAACACCAAAAGGAAAGCTGCCCACCACCCCCAACCAAGATCAGTAGGGCTGAACACGGAGCTGAAATTCCACCCACATGTGGCAACAAGCCAGAGTGCAGTTGTGAGTTGGTGTTCTGCTTCTACAGGGGTACTGCCAGCAGGGCCAACAGGGGAACTTTCACCACCACACAACAGCAACAAGGTCTAATGAAGCAGTGCAAAGCAATCCCCCTCTATTTCTAATACCAGCTGGTGTCCTGTAATTTGGTTCTGATGTTAACCTCTCAGAGTTAGTAGAGACCCCATAACTTAAAGGGCATGATCCCCAACAACACTACCCTCACTTCAGATGCCAACTGCCAACTTCAGCAATCCTCAGGCCACCCACACTTATTACCACTGAATACAAATATGAGGGGTCCCTCTCAGGTTTGACAACTCACTACAATGACTCACAGAACTGAGAAAAACACCATATTTTTATTAGTTTTATTAAAAGGATAAAAACAAGGACCAGTCAGATGAAGCACATAGGATGAGCTCTGGAATAATCTCAAACTCAGAGCTTCTATGCCTTCTCTCCATGGAGTCAGGGTGTATCAACTGCCAGTACATCAGTGTGGTCACCAACCAGAAGGCTCCACTGAAATGTAGTGTCCAGAGTTTTTACTGGGGTTACATACTCAATATTGATTGAATCATTTGCCCCATGACTCAACTTAATCTCCAGCCTCCCTCCATTCCCAGAGGTTGGGCTGGCTCAAATCTCCATGCTCATAATCATAAGGTTGCTGTTTCTGGTGAATAGCCACCAGCCTGAGTCATCTCATATTTTAGAATAAATTCAGTATGATTCCAGGGGTTCATGATGAACAAAGATACTCCTATTACTGAGGAATTTCCAGGGAATTTTCTCCTAGGAACCAAGGACACAGCCAATCAAATTATTTAATACACAACACCTTCCTCTGCCACCACTGCACCCCTGAAGTTCAGTACAGCACTAAGCTTCCATGACCAGGCATCAGCTACAAAGCAGGGGAAGGCAAACAAGACATGGCCCTCTAGCACTCCACTTTTGTTGGGGTGATGTCAGTAAGCCTAGGGAGCACTGAACAACCATTCCCTTCTGGACCTGCCTACTACACTCCAAGAGGGTGATTGCTGGCAAAAGCAGAAGATTAAATGAGATCCAGAGTCTCACGATGTATTATTCCAAGTGTCTAGAATACAACAGAAAATCACTTGCCATACCAAGAACCAGAGAAATCTCTACTTGAAAGAGGAAAGGCAATGAACGTTAAGATGCTACAGATAATGGAAGGACTTTAATTGTGTGATCATTGTAACTACTAGCATAATGCAGGAGAAAAGTTCTGTTTTGGAAATAAGTGTCATGAGGAATGGTTTCTGAGCATTGGCAGAGCCAGCCTTAGAGTTTTCCAGAATCAGAAAGAAGTGGAGGAGAAAGGAAAGAAACAAAAAGTAATAACTATGGAAGAGCTAAGATCCAGCTCTATCATTGACCAGCTGGCGGTGCAGCCAGATTTTATAACTTTTGTAGTATATGCTAAAGGCCCTGAAAGCAAAACAAAGAAGTCAGTGGAGACAAATATACCAACTCTGGCACTAGGAATGATGATTTTTTCATGTAATGTACTATAAAACCTGCATACACACACACACACACACACACACACACCAGGTTGGGTCTCCCTGACTTCCCGATGGCAAAGATTTTTGTATTCTAGCTCATAGGAAAACCTCTCAAAATACTCCCCACAATTTCTTCTGTGCTCCAAGCAAATCATCTCATAGGTGTAGGATGTTCCTCACCTCTCCTCATCCCTAACTGAACTCTCTTCTGCAGATACCTGCCTGGTCTGCGCCATCCCTGGGCACTGCCTTGGTCCCATGTCACTTGCTCCTCACAGTGGTGATGCTTCCCAAGTCTCCAGACAGGTCTGTGCAGAATGGGGGTGCAGGTCACTCATTGCCCTTGGCCTAAAACAGTTTCAACATCTGTGTCACCTTGGTATTGATTTTCTTTTCTCAATCAATTGGAGATTTTCCTGTTTCCTGGTGTGATGAGTGATTTTCAGTTGTTTCCTGGACACTTTAGGGTCATGGTACCAAGAGTGTGATCTTGGAAACTCTTGAAGGTACGAAACTTGTGCCCACACCACACTCCACATGGAAAATCTGTCATCACTTTACCACAGTGCTCACCGGGACAGACCTATCAATCTTCCCATGAAATCTCAAAGTGGGGAGATCACAAGGTAAGGATCATTTGTTTTTCCCCTCCAATGAATATCAAATATCATAAGGAAAAACCTAAGAAAAAATAACTTAAAATTCCCCTAAGCTTCTCAAGTTTGAAATACACATTTCTCAAAGGAAAGCCTCCTGTTTCTTATTTCCATACCTCCAACCTATAAAGTAGAGAAAACACAGAGTCTGCCAGGCCTTCCGCTAAGAGCTATTTATTAAGACAGAGCCAGTTGTCACTGTCCACATGAAGTCATCTGGGCCTGAGCACGTTAGGCGCCTGGCTTAGAAGGCCATTTCATTCCTTGAGCTATGGAATATTGTTTTGGCAAAAAGCAGCCAGTTGTATGTTCTCACCCTTAGGAAACCATCCAACACCTCCCCTCATCCAGTTCATCATAAGCACGCCATCCCCTAAACACGCTCCCCTAACCCTGGATGTTCTCTGCAGACATATTCTCCTTCTGGGGGGTGGAAGGAGCTGTGAGTGGGGGTGGCACAACTCTTGATGGAGCAGAAAGGTATCAAGGTGACTTGATGCCCAGGGAAGCTAGATACAGGAAGGTCTACAGCCCAGGCTGGCGTCCCTTAGAAGCTCATGGTGAAAGTAAACATGAGGTGTTCTCAGGAGTCCAGGACTCTGAAACCTTTCCTAAGTAGAAGGGCCTGTGTGCATCTTGCCAGCATGTACTTTTTCAGCTGAATCTACTTGAGAGCAAACTTGCCAGAGAAAATGGAAAATTTATCTTTGAGATAAATCAACATCAGTTCCAAGTTTTTGTTTCAGTTGTTTTTGCTTCATGGTCTGCCCTTACTCATGATTGTGTTGCAATGACCTACTCCTGCATGTTCTCTTAAGTCAAACAATGAGGTATGCTCTAGAGAGTTAACTTTTCACCTGGGTGGTCTGTTATAAAATGGGGCTCCTGTGAGAGAATCATAGGATTCTAGAGTAGAAAGAAGCATAGACATCAACTTCTCCAGAATTCTTCTTTTATTGATGAAAAGATGAGGCCCAGAGAGGTTAAATAACTTGTGCAAGCTTGCATAGCAATCCAGCTGCAAAGCCAGGAATGGTACAGAGTCTCCAGAAAGTGCAGGATCCTTTCTATCTCAACATGGTAAATTCCTAGACTCTCTAGTTTTGGGTTGAGCTTGATTTCAAAATTGATTCCAAATATTTTCATTTTAAATGGAGATGCCTAAAAACAATTTAAGCCTCTGGGTACTTTCTGAATTTTTTCTACTTCTTTGGATCAAATAATATACCATTTTACAATTTAAGCCATCAAGATTTGAAGAATGCTTAACCTAATCTTATTCAACTGAACCAAAGAATTGCAGACTTCGAGATGTTTAAAACTGTATTTCAAGTCAATTTCTGGTTTGAGTTTAGCATCATAAGTAAACATGTCATGTTTGTCATCTCCTTTGATGTATTCGGAGCCTGGGACTTATAGTCATAAACTATTCACCCAGTACGTCATCCTCATAACAGGAATCAATCAAATCATCATGGTAAAGATGGGATTGGTATGTCAGATATACTGATGACATTCTAGGCCAATAACACAAAGCCAAGAAAGCAATTACTAGATAGGACATATGTTCAACCTAATATAGAACATTCTCAAACAATACACAGGCAGTATTCAATCGTGTGTGTTTTGCATAAAGCAATAATTGGTCAACACCTATACTAAGAGCTTTCATATTTCTTAAAATATATGTTCTTTAGATAAGGGTAAACTACTCATTGAATAAAATCTTCCACTGAATCAGTTTTGGAGACACTACCTGTCCCAGAGTTACTTTGGAGAGACATTGATATCTCTAGTTGGTTGAATGATGGCTTCCCAAAACCTGTCCACTCAGAACCTGTGTATGTGACCTTATTTGAGAAAAGAGTCCTTACAGATGTGATTAAATTCAGGATCTCAAGATAAAGAGATAATCCTTGATTATCTGGATGGGTCCTAACTCCAATGATATGTCTTTATGGGAAGAAAAGAAGACATAGATGTGGGGGAGAAGACACAGAAGAGAAGCTCATGAGAAGTCAGATGTGGAGTTTGGAGTGATGCTGCCGCAAGTTAAGGAATGCTGGAGCCACCAGAAGCTAAAAGAGGCAAGGAAAAAATTCACCCAGTGTTCAAAGGAAATGTGGCACTGTAGACATCTTGATTTTGGCCCAGTGATACTGTTTTCAGACTTCTGGCTTTCAGAGATGTGAGAGAATAAATTTCCTTGGCTTGTGGCCACATCACTCCAATATCTGCCCCCATCATCTTCTCCTCTGGATATATGTCTAAACCTCCTCTGCCTCTCACCTATGCAGACATTTATGATGGTATTTGGGACTTATCCAGATAATCTAGGATAACCTCTTTTTTTAGGATAATCTCTTTATCAAAAGGTTCTTAATTTAATTACACCTGCAAAGACTTTTTTTTTTTTCATTTAAGGTTCCAGAGATTAAAACCTAATATCTTAAGGGAGGGCCATTAATCTGCCTACTATGTCTCCTAGTCTCATTGGCTTAACAGTAAAGACCAACATGAACAGGTGGCCTTCTCCATCTTTTGGTATGCTATCTGGAGCATGTGGCTGCCAAGGGCATAGCAGCAAGGAAAGAAGAGAGAAGACAAAGAATCCCAGGCTTCTATTACCTTAGCCTGAAACTAACTCACGTCAGTTCTGCTCATAATCCATTGACCAGAACTAGTCATATTGACCTAACCCAACTATAAGGAAAGCAGATATATATAAGGGAGGAAATAAATATTCGATATTTGATGGGCACTAGCTGTCTTTATAACATACTAAAAAAGGTCACAAAATTACAAGGGACCTGCACCATGGGAGACAACTCCAGCTCCTGTCACCCAACACTGTTCCTTGCTTCCTCCACTCAGGCATCCCCCTCCCTTGCAAAGTTTCCCCTCCCCCTGCCATGTACCTATAAGCTCAAAGGTGGTAACATTACCCAGTTTGTCTAATCAAAGTCTTAATGTGGAATTTTCCATTTAAATATTAGGAGGAAAAACTATCTCATTCTTTACCAAGGTAGCTGCAAATTCTATTTGGAAGGAAGAATGCAATTCTAACTACCCAGAGTTAGGTCAAAGTTCACAGGTTAAGAACACAGTCCTATAATGATCACTCTCAGCTCAAATGCCAGATATAAATCGGGGATCGCCACTGCTAAAAATTCAGAAATTCCCACCACCTCCTCACGTTTGATAATTCACTAAAATGATTCATAGAATTTGGGAAAACATTATACAGCTTTATTATAGCACAAAGACACCAATCAATATCAGCCAAATAAAGAGACATACAGGACAATATGTGGGAGGGTTCCAAATACAAAGCTCCCATGCCTCAGGATGGTGTCACTCTCCAAGCACACTGATGTATGATTACCAGAGTTTTTACTGGGGTTTTGTTCTGTAGGTATGATTGATGGGGTCATTGGCCCTGTGGTTAAACTGTCTCAACCCTCCTTCCCTCCAGAAGTAGGGCTTCTACCACAGCCCCAACCCTCTAACTCCATGGTTGGCCTTCCTGGCATGGCAAACACCTGTCCTGAAACTATCTAGGGGATGACCATGAGTCACCTCACTTGTATAAACTCAGGTGTGGTCCAAGAAACCCACACTGAATTACAAAGACACTCCTATCACTTGGGAAATTCCAAGAGGTTAGAGACTTTCTTTCAGGAACCATGGACTAGGCCAGCCAAATTCAGCATACAACATCTGGGATGATTAAAGTCTGTAACTCTCTGCTACCAGGTCCCCTGCTTCCTATTCATTCCCTCCGCCCACCCCCATCACCTACCACATAGAGGAAAAGCCTTGTAATAACAGAATAAAACCAACACAAAGAGAGTAAAGAGAGAAGTAAAGTAAAGAGAGAAGATGGAATAAGAACATCCCTGACAACATCCTTTGATTCCTTCAGGGCAGCCCTGTCTTTCCCAGGTATAGTAGTCTGTAAATCCCAGCTCTTGCTTAAGCTACATGGACTTGAATTAGTACCACTTGGAACCCAAAGGAGCTCATATCCCTGCCTTCCAGGAGCATACTATTTAATTGAGGTGTGAGATATTCAAATGAGAAATTAAATAGCAATTGCCAAGCAATAATTTAAGAATAATCACACATCATTTTGAGCAAATACCAAAAGCAGAAGACAGAACTATTCTTCCCAAGAAAGGGTCCAGAGCAAGAACTCTTGCTTTTACTCCCGTTCTCATTTATTCAGCAATATGCCAGTGCTTGAGAGGTCAGGACAGAGTCACTATGAAATATACCCAAGAGCAGAAAGAACACAAGGAAGAGAGTTGGATCTTATCTTATACCTTAAAGAATTTCAAATTATCTTCAAGGGAGAGAGTCAGTTGCAAAAATAAATAGAGTCAAAAAATTCTGAAAAAATGTGTTGATTTTAAAACTGAAAACCAGCATTAAGTTTCAATCCCTTTTTTAAAATATTAGTTATAATATTTACAATCCCCAAACTAGACTGAAAGGTGTATTTCAATGAATGAAAGGTGGAGAATGATAATGGCAAATCACCCAAGTGACAACTTCCATTTCTGAAAACGTTGGAAATCATTACGTTATACAATAGGTGTGTTTCTGAGAATCTCTGTGACAATCCACAATTCGGGTCCAATTTCAGTATTGATTACCATGACTATTTCAGAGGAGTAGTCAGCCTCATTCAACCTGGCAATCAGCTCTATGTGTTCTCTCCACCAGTCCCTACTGAGCCAATAAGTACAGCAAAACAAGTACTGACCCAGCATTCCTCCTCCAAAAAGTATGTTTACTGGCACCAGCTGAATCTTTTCTATTGTGGATGTGGCCCATGTAGACAGCCTGGCAGAATGTCATGTCAGGCCCATCTCATTCATGTACAGAAAGCTTCCTTCCATGGAGGTAAACTGTCAGCTTCAGTGTGAGTTGGCAGGGTTCAGAGACATGCTTCACCTCCTCCAACTGTTCACAGTTTTGACAAGGAGCTTTAAGCCTAAGGGTCCTAGGGGCGCCTGGGTGGCTCAGTGGTTAAAGCCTCTACCTTCGGCTCAGGTCATGATCCCAGGGTCCTGGGATCGAGACTCACATCGGGCTCTCTGCTCGGCAGGGAGCCTGCCTCCTCCTCCTCTCTCTCTCGGCCTGCCTCTCTGCCTACTTGTGATCTTTCTGTCAAATAAATAAAAATCTTTAAAAAAAAAAAAAAAGCCTAAGGGTCCTTAAACCTGAGAACCTGGACAGGCTCTGAAATCCCTGGAGGGCAGGTAGGAGTGGGATTGACAGCTGACAGGCTTGGCATCTGGCAAGAAGGAATGATCAGATGAATGGTTGGATGAAACTTCCAAACACACTGGGATATCCTTTTGTGGTTCAGAGGACCCTTTTACTAAAATGACATCACCATCATGTGCCTGTGATTTTGGTAAATTCTGAATCCTGGGAATAATATACCTCACATATGCCCAGCTAATGTTTCAATAAGCCAGAAAAAAGTTTCCGTGGTGATGATGTGCTTCCAACACTACAGTTTAGAAAACTGGAACTTCACAGTCTGCCCAGCAGTGGGGCTAGCCAAGGCGTGAGAACTAAGAATAGTAACGACCATTGATTTGTGCCCATGAGGTCCCGGGCCTGTGTTAAGAATTGTATAAATATCATCCCATTAATTCTCACAGTGACCTTACATGCTAAATACTGTTATCCCCATTTCACTGATGAGAAACTGAAGCTCAGAGATGTCACCTCCTGATTAGCGGGTCTAGAATCTAAAGGCTTGTCTAGCTCCAAACCCCACGTTCCAAACACCTGCTTCCATGTAGCAAACACTGTTGATTGTCTTCCAGTGGCCATTCCCCCACTTCTTCAATACTTGCAGAACTCCAATTCTACATGAGTGAGCACCCCTTCCCCACCATGAGCCAAGTAAAGCATTATTGGTCTAAGCCACAACTGTGCAAGCGAAATTGAATGTGAGCCACAAATGCAAGCTACATATGTAATTTTAAATTTTCTAGTAGGCATACTGAAAAAAGATTTTAAAAATATTGTTATAATATGTTTTACTTAACCCAATATATTCAAAATATTAATCTTTTAGCATGCAACCAATTTTTTAAATTACAAATAAAATCTTATAAAATTATCCACATAAGGACAATAAAGAAAAGTAAACAAAACCCATGGATAGAGAGTGATGGGTGAGGAGGGTGGTCACACAAAAACTTTGAGCAGATACAAGAGGGAGGTGAGGAATGAGCCACATGAATATCTGGGGTAATCATCCAAAGCCGAGGGAAAAGCAAGTGCCAAGATCTCAGAGCAGGGTGGGGTGATTGGGCAATAACAAGAAGGCGGATACAGCCTAAAGTAAATGAAGGGAAAGCAGTAAGGGCTGTGGTCAGAGGCATGTGGCAATGAGGTAGACCCTCAGAGTCTACTGTAAGGACTTTGGCTGTGGATCTGAGCAAGACCAAAAGCCACTGAACAGCTTTGAGAAGGAAAATGGCATGCACTGCCATTATATTTTAATAATCTCACTGCTAAAAAGGAGTGAGAGTAGAATCACAGAAACTAGTTAGGAGGCCACAGTCACTTCCCAAGTGAGAACAGGTAGTGGCTTGAATTGGGCTGGTCAGAAGCAGTCAGGATCTGGATATAATCTGAAGATTTGCTAGCACTTAGGGAGATGCTGGAGAAAGAGTTGAGTAGAACTCCAGGGTTTGGGGGTAGAAGAAGTGAAAGAATGGAGTTGCCATTCACTGAGATGAGACAACTGGAGGAAGAGCAGGTTTGAAGCAGAGAAGAAATCAGAACTTGGTTCTGATGCTTTAAGTTTAAGATGCCAATTAGGCATTCCATACTCAAGAAAGATTTGTGGATTTATGAGTATAGAGTTTGGTGGAGAGTCCCAAGTTGGAGGTCTAAACTTGGGAGTTGTTAGCACATAAGTGACATTTAAAGCCATGAGATAGGATGAGGTCACCGAGAGAGAACATGGGTAGAAGAAAGGTCTGAGGACTGACCCAGCTTATGTCAACATTGGAAGTCCAGAAAACCATAAGAACCCCAAAAAGAGACAAATAAGAATATCAATGATATAGGAAGGGAACAAAAGCCAAGTAAAAAGTGTTTCAAGGCAAGAAGAGTAATCATCTATGTCAAATGCTGCTGAGGAGTCGAGAAAATTATCCACGGAATCTGTCAACTCTTCTGGGACCTTGATGAGGGTAGATTCAGAGTAAAGGGCATGAAATCCTGGTTGTGCTCAACATCACTATTCACCAGGGAAATGCACATCAGCACCACAACGGGACATCACTTCATACTTGTTAGAATGGCTAGACTCAAAAAGACAAGAGATAAGTTTCAGGGAGGATGAAAAGAAAAGGGAGCTCTTGTACACTGTTGATGGGAACATGATTGGTGCAGCCACAATGGAAAACACTCTGAAGGTTCCTCCAAAAATTAGAAATATAACTACCATATGACCCAACAACTTTATTTACTCAAAGAAAACAAAAGCACTAACTCAAAAAGATATATGTACATCATGTTCATTGCAGCATTGTTTACAATAGCCAAGAAGCAGAAACAACCCAAGTGTCCATCATCATACGCATGGATTAAAAAAATGTGGTATATATATTCAATGGAATATTATCCAACCACTAAAAAAATGAAATCTTGCTGTCTTGATAATATGGATGGACCTTGAGAGCATTATGCTAAATGAAATGTCAGACACCGAAAGACAAATACTTTATGATCTCACCTATGTGGACTCAAAAAAAAAAAAAATCACAGAAACAGAGAACAGATTGGTGGTTTCCAGAAGCAGGGAGTGTGGGTGGGCAAAATGAGTGAAGGTAGTCAGTCAAAAGTCAATTACAGGGGCATCTGGGTGGCTCAGTGGGTTAAACCTCTGCCTTCAGCTCAGGTCATGGTCTCAGGGTCCTGGGATCGAGCCCCGCATTGGGCTCTCTGCTCAGCAGGGAGCCTGCTTCCCCCTTTCTCTCGGCCTGCCTCTCTGCCTGCTTGTGATCTCTCTCTCTGTCAAATAAATAAAATCTTTTTTTTTTAAAGTCAATTATAAAATAAAGAGGTACCTGCATTATGGAAGGGGATAATCTTAATGTTTAAGCCATTTTGTTCAGTTTTTTCTGCTGTCTACAGGCAAAACAACATCCTAACAAATACACTTCACTAGGAAACACTCAAAGATTATACCAAGTGACTTATATGATCAGTCAAGATTAGGCTTTGAAAAAAAATAGACCAACAGACAATGCAAAGATTCAGACCTTCAGAACAATGACTCTCAGCTGCCATAGGCTGCAACCAGATTGAATCTCAAACCAAGAGGGTTTTAAATGTTTTAAGAATTTCTGATTTAATTCTGTTACCCATTTTTCCTATCCTAATGACTTTCAATAAAAACAAAGAGCTGAACCTCTTCCAGCACACTCATGCTATTCTGAGGTAATTTCCCTTGAGTAAGAAGCTCCCATGGAAGTAGATGTACTGTTTGGCAGAAGACAGAAAGAAATTGTCCCACTTCTGTGTTAATAAAATTCCCTGGTCTCCTACTTAAGCTCAGTGGGATTTCCCATAGTCAGTAAAGGCAGGTCAGTTTTAAGGATAGGGAAATGAGATGGCATCAGGAAATTAAGGGCTCTGCACCCACAGTTCCAACATGTGGGGTGTAGTCTCCCCATACCACCAAGCAATGCTCCAAGACTCGAGCTGGGAGCCCCACCATCAACTCACATTTGACACTATCTACCCCTATGTATCTGGAGACAGCATCAGATTCCACAGGTAAAGGGTTCAGTCCTACCAGGCTGCCCTCCACTTAGACACCAGTCACAAGCCCGGGTTGTTATATGTGCTTCTGACCAACTTGCTATAGATCAGAGGTTCCCATGAACCCCTCCTTGGGTTTGATTAATTTGCTAGAGTGGCTCACAGAACTCAGAAAACCCATTTACTCACTAGATTGCCCATTTATCAGAAATGCTACTGAAGGATACAAATCAACAGCCAGATGAAGAGATACACAGAGAGAGGTCCCAAATAAAGGAGCCCTGTTCTTAGAAATTGGCAAGTAGAAGTGTCTTGGTTCCCCAGTCTGGAAGCTCACTGAACCCCATCTTTGTGGGTCTTTATGGAGGCTTCATCACATAGGTAAGAGTGATTAAATCATTGGCCATTGGTGTTCACTTCCCCAGAAATCAGAGAGTGGGCCTGAAAGCCCCACCCCTCTATTCATTTCTGGTTCCCCTTGGCAACCAGCCCCCATCCTTGGAGGCTGCCCCATGAGCATAATGTCAGTTGGGATAGTAAGGGGCTTGTTATGGATAACAAGACACCCATTTCACCTTCATGACTCTAAAGCATTTTCAGGAACTGAAGACAAGAGACAAAATATTGTATATATTTAATATATAACAAGAGATGTTCCCATTGCTCTCATGCCTCAGGAGATTCTAAAAGTTTGAGGGCCTATGATCCAGGGACCATGGGTAAAGACCAAATATATATGAGAAATATATTTTGGTCATCTGAATGGCCAAATATATCAATTCCTTATAAATCACAGTATTACAGAAATGGGAATCTTCCACATATAAGCTTTGAGCTGCATATTGCTCTCAGAGCATCCTAAGCATCGAGTTAGAAAGAATGCCATGGGAGACTGTTTGACCCTGAGAACAAAAAGATAGACGAAAGGAACTTATTAGAGGACCAGCTTCAGCGTGTATAGTCTCTCTACATATTGAGGTCTTACCCCATCTTATCAAGCATGATAATTTATTACACTCATCTCCTTGACTATAGTGTAAGTGCCAGTAATAACTGATTGACTCAGTCAGTGGATGCCTCTTTTGGGTGATTGATTGGTTGTTGAAAGGACCTTCTTTTTAAGACAACATGAAAATGCCTACATTTTAAGACATTTGTAGAAATAACAGAAGATGATTCTCACATTTAAGGTACCAAACAGATGGAAGGCGAAGCCAGGCAGGTGGTGGTCAGAACTCTCAAATATAGGATTGGATTGTCATCTCTCTTCAAGTGGAAAGAAAAAATTATCTGACAAAAGGTGAAATTCAGTTTGATCTTTTTACCTTAATAATAAAGAAGAACTCTAAAATTTGACTAGGGAAAATGATTTTATTTATATTCTAAAGTGATAGTACTCCAAATAATCATCTTAATTAACAAGTACAAAGCAAACAGCAAAAATTTAAGGAATCTTCTGGAATACATTACTGCTAGAGAGTTAAATTTAAAAAGTTGATCATGAAAATGCTGCATTCTCCATTTTAAACACTTTGTATGGCAAATTTCAATAATATGATAGTATACAATAAAAATATAATGAATCCTCCATGTCTCCATCACCCACCTTCAGCAATTGTCAGCACAAACCAGTCTTAATGCACGTACCCATCCCAGACATCCTATCAATTCATCCATAAATACTTTGGTGTGTATTTCACAAAGATCAGGAGTTGGTCTACCATAACCACAATACTATTACCACACCTAAAAATTAACCATTCTTTGATACCACAGTCTCTCTTTGAATTACGAATAAATCTTTTGAGAGAGTTCCATATAAGTAATTTAAAATATTTTCTTTTAAAATATTTTTAAATTAATGAATATAAATATTGTGTATAAACATAAATACACAATGAAGTAGAACATAAAGTTTGTACAAATTTTTTTAGTTTGTTTTACTTTTAAAAATTTCTTCAGGGGCACCTGGATGGCTCAGTTTAAGTATAATCATCTCTTCAGCTCAGGTCACAATCCCAGGGTCCTGGGGCCCAGTTCCACATCAGGCTCCCTGCTCAGTAGGGAGTTTGCTTCTCCCTCTACCCCTCCCCCTGCTGTGCACTCTTTCACTCACTCACTCTCTCTCTCTCTCTCCCAAATAAATAAATGAAACCTTTAAAAATATATTTTCTTCAAACAGAGATGCCTGAGTAGTGTAGTCAATTAAGCATCTGACCCTTGGTTTCAGCTCAGGTCATGATCTCAGGGTCCTAAAATTGAACCCCAAGTTAAGCCCCACATCAAGCCCCAGGTAGGACTCCATGCACTCAGTATGAGGTTTGCTTAAGATTCTCTTTCCCTTTCCCTCTGCCCCCCTACTCATGTTCTCTCTCTCTCTCTTTCTCTAAGATAAATAAATAAACTTTAAATTTTTTTAATTTAAAAAAGATTTCGCCAAACATACATATATAGACTGCTACATAAATATGTAAATATGGTAATATATAAACCGTTTTTTTCTTGGACCCCTTTCACCCATTTAACCACACACACTGGTATTCTCTCAATCTGGTATCTGCTTTTCTAATTTTTTCTCTAAATTTACACTGGTCTCCTAAGCATTATAGATTATGTGGTAAACAATTAATAAAGTCCCTGTGCTAGTTAAGCTTACATTTTTGAGTTCCATATAGTTACACTTATAAACGTGCACTATGCATGTGTGCTATGAACATATCACAGTTTTCTGATTCTTGATTTTCTCACTCATCACTATCAAGTCCACTAGCGTATTTTCCTTCATCCTCTTTAATGATTGTGTAATACTTCAATCTATCTCTTAAAACAGCTTGACCACTTCACTGATAGTAAGTATTCCCTTTGTTTACTTTTTTTTCTTGCCACTATAGACATTCTTATACATGTGTTATTACTGCCCAGTGTTTTTATTTCTATAGATTTTGGTTCCTAGAAGTGTAACTGTTGGGTCTGGATATGTATATTTATATCCAGAGTACAAATATTTGTTAGGGGAAAAGCCATATAAAGGAGGGATGTTAAGAGAAACAGACATGCCAGAGCCATAAAAGGAAGATCAAAAAGGGTAAAGGACCAGCTGGGTCACATGTGGAATCCACAGCAGACCTGACTCTTTCCTAATTCCTTCGGCCTAGAGGCATTTAGAAAAATTTTTTTCCCTCTATTCTAAGAGTTCTGCATTGTTACTAGAAACTGCCTGGACAGATGCTTTTTCTCCACAAATTGGCCTCAAACCTGGCTAACTCTTAAAAAAGCAGATTTTCAAGAAAATGAGAAAACAAGCCACAGACTTGGGAAAAAACATTTGCAAAACACATATCTGATAAAAAGACTGTTATTAAATGTTTTTTAATTTTTTAATTGAAATTCAATTTAGTTAACTTAGAGTGTATTATCAGTTTCAGGGATAGGATTTAGTGATTCATCAGTTGCATATAACACTTAGTGCTGTTATCAAAATTATGCAAAGAACTTTCAAACTCACAACTAAGAAAACAAACAACCCAATTTTTTTTTTTTTTTTTTTTTTACAGCTGAAAGGCCTCACGTTTATTACCAAGCCAACCCACTGGTGCAGAGGCATAGTAACAGAAAAATCATTTCCCTGATCAAAGGTATCTATTGGCCAGGTAGAAAGGTGTTTACAGGGGGACAGAATAGAACACATGATCTTCAAGGAGCTTAATTAAATACGTGGTGCCAATTAGGTGTGTCCTCTCATGATGTGGGACACCTTAGAGACCCAGCTTGGTTCTCCTCCAGTGCCTCCTCTTGGAGTTGTACCTGATTTTATTACCAGTTTTCATCCGAATCCACTGGGGAATTGGATGATTCTACTTTTGTTTCTTGGCCAGGAATTGCTTGATCCTAAAAGTCTTGTGAGAAGACATGGTCAGTAACAGTGAGTGGCACACAGTAGGATGGTGGTGAAAAAGATAAAGAAGTCAAACAACCCAATTTTAAAATGCACCAAAGATCTGAATAGATACCTCATCAAAGACAACATACAAATGGCAAGCAAACATTGATAAGATGCTCCACATCACATGTCATCAGGGAGATACAACTTAAAACAATGATGAGATGCCACTACATACCTACTAGCATAGCCAAAATCTGGAACACTGACAACACCAAATGCTGCTGAGGATGTGGAGCAACAGGAGCTCTCATTAACTTCTGGTGGGCATGTGGTACAGGGCAGCCATTCTGGAATACCCTTTGGCATCTTCTTACAAAACTAAATATACTCTCGCCATACAATCCAGCAATTGCATTCCTTAATATTTACTCAAGAGAAATGAAAACTTATCCCCACATAAAAAGCCCACACTCAGATATTTATGGGAGTTTATTCATAATTGTCAAAACTTGGAAATAACTAAGATGTTGTTCGGTAGGTGAATGGATATATAAATGTGGTATGTCCAGGAAATGGAATACTATTCAGGACTGAAAATATATCAGACATAAAGCCATGAAGAAACGCAGAAGAGGGGGATAGCAAGATGGCAGAGAAGTAGGAGACCTAAATTTCATCTGGTCCCAGGAATTCAGCTAGTTATCAAACCATTCTGAATACCTATGAATTCAACAGATCAAAGAAAAGAATAACACAACTCTATGAACAGAAATGCAACCACTTCCTGGAAGGTAAGACATGTAGATAAGTGAATCTGAGGTGATATATGGGAAGATAGAACGGTGGGGGGGGGGTCCGTCAGCTGGCTCCCAGCAAGTGATAGAGCAACAGAGCACAAAATCAGAACTTTCAGAAGTCTGCTCCACTGGGGGATGTTGCTCCAGTGGCCAAGCAGGGGATGGAACTCTCGCTGGGACAGTGTGGTCTCAGAAGCCTAAGTGTCACAGAAAGACCAGGAGTGACTGAGTGTGGTGGAACTCCCAAGTATCAGAGCAGGAAGGCTGGCTGCAGAGATAGACCAGAGGAGAAGGCTCTCAGCTCAGGGTTGCCATAAACCATGACCCATGGCATAGTCAGGCCACTACTCTTCAAGCAGGGACCCCACAAGTGGCAGATCTGGGGACATCACTCCACTTCCTCCAACAGGAGGAGCGGCATGGGAGGGCACTGCAAGAATCTGCTGGTTTGGAAACTCCAAACAGGGTCATGTGCCAAAGATAGAAACACTTGGTCACAGGCCAGGTGAGCTCAGAGTGCAGCTGGAGACCAGAAAGACAGGTGTAATTGAGTGCTTTTCTCTAAGGGCTCACTGAGGAGTGGGGCCCTGAGCTCTCAGGTCCTCTGTGTTGGAGCTCAGGAGGTAGGATTTTCATTCAGGCCCTCCAAAGCTGTACAGAAAGTATTCAGGGAACAAAAGCTCCCCAGAGCAAACCTGAGCAGATTGCTCAGCCTAGCCCCTGGCAAGGGTGAGGGAAGTCCGCCTGGGGCAAAGACATTTGAGAATCATGACAAGAGGCCCCTCTCCCAGAAGATCAGCAAGAACATCAGCCAAGACCAAGTTTACTGATCAATGAGAACTGCAAATCTCCAGCACTAGGGAAATACAGCACATATAATTCATGCTTTTTTCCCATGATTCTTTTTTTTACTTTTTTTTTAATTTTTTTTCATTGTTCCAGAATTCATTGTTTATGCATCACACCCAGTGCTCCATGCAATACCTGCCCTGCATAATACCCAACATCAGGCTCCTACCTCCCGCCCCTCCAAAACCCTCAGTTTGTTTTTCAGAGTCCACAGTCTCATGATTCGTCTCCCCCTCCAATTTCCCTCAGCTCCCTTCTCCTCTTCATCTCCCCATGTCCTCCATGTTATTTCTTATGCTCCACAAATAAGTGAAACCATATGATAATTGACTCTCTCTGCTTCACTTTTTTCACTCAGCATAATCTCTTCCAGTCCCCTCCATGTTGATACAAAAGTTGGGTATTCATCCTTTCTGATGGAGGCATAATACTCCATAGTGTATATGGACCACATCTTCCTTATCCAGTCGTCCATTGAAGGGCATCTTGGTTCTTTCCACAGTTTGGCAACCGTGGCCATTGCTGCTATGAACATTGGAGTACAGATGGTCCTTCTTTTCACTACATCTGTATCTTTGGGGTAAATACACAGTAATGCAATTGCAGGGTCATAGGGAAGCTCTATTTTTAATTTCTCAAGGAATCTCCACAGTTTTCCAAAGTGGATGCACCAACTTGCATTCCCACCAACAGTGCAAGAGGGTTCCTCTTTCTCCACATCCTCTCCAACACACGTTGTTTACTGTCTTGTTAATTTTGGCCATTCTAACTGGTGTAAGGTGGTATCTCAGTGTGGTTTTGATTTTAATCTCCCTGATGACTAGTGATGATGAACATTTTTTCACGTGTCTGATAGCCATTCGTATGCCTTCATTGGAGAGTGTCTGTTCATGTCTTCTGCCCATTTTTTGACGTGATGATCTGTTTTGTGTGTGTTGAGTTTGAGGAGTTCCTTATAGATCTTGGATATCAGCCCTTTGTTTGTACTGTCATTTGAGAATATCTTCTCCCATTCCGTGGGTGGTCTCTTTGTTTTGTTGGCTGTTTCCTTTGCTGTGCAGAAGCTTTTGATCTTGATGAAATCCCAAAAGTTCATTTTTGTTTTTGTTTCCTTTGCCTTTGGAGACATATCTTGAAAGAAGTTGCTGTGGCTGATGTCAAAAAGGTTACTGCCTATCTTCTCCTCTCGGATTTTGATGGATTCCTGCCTCACATTGAGGTCTTTTATCCATTTCAAGTTTATCTTTGTGTATGGTGTAAGAGAATGGTCGAGTTTCAGTCTTCTACATATAGCTGTCCAGTTTTCCCAGCACCATTTATTGAAGAGACTTTTTCCCACTTTATATTTTTTCCTGCTTTGTCGAAGATTATTTGACCATAGAGTTGAGGGTCCATATATGGGCTCTCTACTCTGTTCCACTGGTCTATGTATCTGTTTTTGTGCCAGTACCATGCTGTCTTGGTGATCACAACTTTGTAGTAAAGCTTGAAATCAATCAACGTGATGACCCCAGTTTTGTGTTTCTTTTTCAACATTTCCTTAGCAATTCGGGGTCTTTTCTGGTTCCATGCAAATTTTAGGATTGTTTGCTCCAGCTCCTTGAAAAACGCTGGTGGAATTTTGATTGGAAGGGCATTGAAAGTACAGATTGCTCTAGGCAGTATAGACATTGTAACAATGTTTATTCTTCCAATCCATGAGCATGGAATGGTCTTCCATCTTTTTGTGTCTTCTTCGATTTCTTTCATGAGTGTACTGTAGTTCCTCGAGTACAGATCCTTTACCTCTTTGGTTAGGTTTATTCCCAGCTATCTTATGGTTCTTGGCACTATAGTAAATGGAATCGATTCTCTAATTTCCCTTTCTGTATTTTCATTGTTAGTGTGTAAGAAAGCAGCTGATTTCTGTACATTGACTTTGTGTCCTGCCACATTACTGAATTGCTGTATGAGTTCTAGTAGTTTGGGGGTGGAGTCTTTTGGGTTTTCCATATAAAGTATCCTGTCATCTGCGAAGAGAGAGCTTGACTTCTTCATTGCCAATTTGAATAGCTTTTATTTCTCTTTGTTGTCTGATTGTTGTTGCTAGGACTTCTAATACTATGTTGAATAAGAGTGATGAGAGTGGGCATCCTTGTTGTGTTCCTGATCTCAACGGGAAGGCTCTGAGCTTTTTCCCATTGAGGATGATATTTGCTGTGGGTTTTTCATAGACAGATTTTATGAAGTTGAGGACTGTTCCCTCTATCCCTATACTTTGAAGCATTTTAATCAGGAATGGATGCTGGATTTTGTCAAATGCTTTTTCTGCATCAATTGAGAGCACCATGTGGTTCTTCTATCTTCTTTTATTGATTTGTTCTATCGCATATAGGATACAGCAAAGGCAGTCCTAATGGGAAAATACATAGCCATCCCTCAAAAAAATTGAAAAACCCAGAATACACCAGCTCTCTTTACACCTTAAAGAACTGGAGAAACAACAACAAATTAAGCCAAATATACACACAAGAAGGGAAATAATCAAGATTAGAGCATAGATCAATGAGATAGAAACTAGGGATACAGTAGAATGCATCAATGAAACTAGAAGCTTGTTTTTTGAAAGAATCAATAAGATCGATAAACCATTGGCCAAACTAATCCAAAAGAAAAGACAGAAGACCCAAATTAATAAAATTATTAATGAAAAAGGAGAGATCATTACTAACACCAAGGAAATAGAAACAATCATCAGAAATTATTATCACAGTTATATGCCAATAAGTTAAGCAACCTAGAGAAAATGGATGCATTCCTGGAAAGCTATAAACTTTCAAAACTGAATCAGGAAGAAATTGACAGCCTGAATAGACCAGTATCTAGTAATGAGATTGAAGCAGTGATCAAAAACTGCCCAAAAAAGACAAGACAAGAGCCCAGGACCTGATGGATTCCCTGGGGAATTCTACCAAACATTCAAAGAAGAAATAATGCCTATTATCCTGAAGCTGTTTCAAAACACTGAAGCAGAAGGAAAAGTTCCAGACTCTTTTTATGAAGCCAGCATTACCCTGATCCCCAAACCAGGCAAAGACCACACCAAAAGGGAGAATTTCAGACAAATATCCCTGTTGAATATGGATGCCAAGATTCTCAACAATATCCTAACTAATAGGATCCAGCAGTAGATTAAAAAGATTATCCACCATGACCAGGTGGGATTTATCCCTGGGTTGCAAGGGTTTTTCTTTTCTTTTTGCCCAGTTTCAGGTATCTTCTGATCTGTTTAGTATATATTTTTCTGGAGTCATTGTTACCCTTTTAGCATTTTGGTCTCTCATTCATCCATTCCTCTCTGGCAAAATGACAAAACTGAAAAACTCACCTCAATAAAAGAACAAGAAGCAGTACTGACTGCCAGGGACCAATCAATATGGACATTAGCAAGATGTTAGAACTAGAGTTCAGAATGCTGATTCTCAAGGTGTTAGCTGGGCTCAAAAAGGCATGGAAGATATTAGAGAAACCCTTTCTGGAGAAATAAAATCTAACCAAGTAAAAATCAAAACGTTTATTAATGAGGTGCAATAAAAAATGGAGGCTCTAACTGCTTGGATAAATGAGGCAGAAGAGAGAACTAGTGATATAGAAGACCAAATGCTTCTATATCTGAGCATTTGGATGCTGAGGAGAAGAGCAATAAAGAACTACTGGACCATGAGGGAAGAATTCAAGAGATAAGTGATACCATAAAGTAAAACAATGTTAGAATAATTGGGATCCCAGAAAAAGAAGTGGGGGGGGGGACAGAATGTATATTGGAGCAAATTATAGCAGAGAACTTACATAATTTGGGGAAGGAAACAGGCACCAAAATCCAGGAGGCACAGAGAAACCCCCTTAAAATCAATAAAAATAGGTCAACACCCTGACATCTAATAATAAAACTTACAGATCTCAGAGACAAAGAGAAAATCCTGAAAGCAGCTTGGGACAAAAGGTCTGTAACCTGTAACAGTAGAAATATTAGATTGGCAGCAGACCTATCCACAGAGACCTAAAGACCAGAAAGGACTGGCATGATCTATTCAGGGCATTAAATGAGGAAAATATGTATCCAAGAATACTATACCCAGCTAGGCCGCCATTGAAAATAGAAGGAGAGGTAAAAACCTTCCAGGACAAACAGAAACTAAAAGAATTTGCCATCATTAAAGCACCCCTACAAGAAATATTGAAAGGGGTCCTCTAAGCAAGAGAGCCTAAAAGTAACATATACCAGAACAGAATAGAGACAATATACAGTAACAGTCACCTTGCAGGCAATACAATGGTACTAAATTCATATCTTTCAATAGCTACTCTGAATGTAAATGGGCTAAATGACCCAATCAAAAGACACAGGGTATCAGATTGGATTTTTTTAAAGATATATATATATATAGATAGATGCATATATATATATATGCAAGAGACTCATTTTACACCCAAATACACCTCCAGATTTAAAGTGAGGGGGTGCAGAAAAATTTAAAAATAAAGTGAGTGGGTGGAAAATAATTTACCATGCTAACGGACATCAAAAGAAAGCTGGGGTGGCAATCCTTACATCAGATAAATTGGATTTTCATTAAAGACTATAATAAGAGATGAGGAAGGACACTATATCATACTCAAAGGGTCTGTTCAACAAGAAAATCTAACAATTTCAAATATCTATGCCCCCAACATGGGAGCAGCCAACTATATAAACCAATTAATAACAAAAATCAAAGAAACACATCAACAATAATATAATAATAGTAGGGGACTTTAACTCTCCCCTCACTGAAATGGACAAATAGTCCAAGCAAAAGATCAACAAGAAAATAAAGGCCTTAAATGACACACTGAAGATAGATGGACATCACAGATATATTCAGAACATTCCATCCCAAAGCAACAGAATACACATTCTTCTCTAGTGCACATGGAACTTTCTCCAGAATAGATCACATCCTGGGTCACAAATCAGGTCTCAACCGGTACCAAAAGATTGGGATCATTCCCTGCATATTTTCAGACCACAATGCTCTGAAGCTAGAACTCAATCACAAGAGTAAATTGGAAAGAACTTGAGTACATGGAGGCTAAATAGCATCCTACTAAAGAATCAATGGGTCAACCAGGAAATTAAAGAAGAATTGAAAAAATTCATGGAAACAAATGAAAATGAAAACACAACTGTTCAAAATCTGTGGGACACAACAAAGGCTATCCTGAGAGAAAAATATATAGTGATACAAGCCTTTCTCAAGAAACAAGAAAGGTCTCAAGTACACAACCTAACCCTACACCAAAGGAGCAGGAGAAAGAACAGCAAAGAAAGCCTCAACCCACCAGGAGAAGAGAAATCATAAAGATCAGAGCAGAAATCAATGATATAGAGACCTAAAGAACAGTAGAACAAATCAACAAAAACTAGGAACTGGTTCTTTGAAAGAATTAATAAGAATGATAAACCCCTGGCCAGACTTATCCAAAAGAAAAGAAAAAGGACCCAAATCAATAAAATCATGAATGAAAAAGGAGAGACAATTTGAAGAACAGTGTGAAGATTCCTTAAGATATTAAAAATAGAGCTTCCCTATGACCCTGCAATTGCATTACTGGGTATTTACCCCAAAGATACAGATGTAGTGAAAAGAAGGGCCATCTGTACTCCAATGTTCATAGCAGCAATGGCCACAGTTGCCAAACTGTGGAAAGAACCAAGATGCCCTTCAATGGACGACTGGATAAGGAAGATGTGGTCCATATACACTATGGAGTAGTATGCCTCCATCAGAAAGGATGAATACCCAACTTTTGTATCAACATGGAGGGGACTGGAAGAGATTATGCTGAGTGAAAAAAGTGAAGCAGAGAGAGTCAATTATCATATGGTTTCACTTATTTGTGGAGCATAAGAAATAACATGGAGGACATGGGGAGATGAAGAGGAGAAGGGAATTGAGGGAAGTTGGAGGGGGAGATGAACCATGAGAGACTATGGACTCTGTAAAACAATCTGAGGGTTTTGAAGGGGCGGGGGTTGGAAGTTGGGCCAGTCTTGTGGTGGGTATTGTGGAGGGCACGTATTGCATGAAGCACAGGGTGTGGTGCATAAACAATGAATTCTAGTACATTGAAAAGTAATTTTAAAAAATTAAAAATTAAAAAAAAAAGAAAGGGGAGAGATCATAACCAACACCAAAGAAATACAATTATAAGAACATATTATGAGCAACTATACGCCAGCAAATTTGACAATCTGGAAGAAATGGATGCATTCCTAGAGACATATAAACTACCAAAACTGAACCAAGAAGAAAGAGAAAACCTGAACAGACCCATAACCAGTAAGGAGATTGAAGCAGTCATCAAAAATCTCCAAACAAACAGGAGCCCAGGGCCAGATGGCTTCTCAGGGGAATTCTACCAAACATTTAAGGAAGAACTAATACCTATTCTTCTGAAACTGTTCCAAAAAATAGAAATGGAAGGAAAACTTCCAAACTCATTTTATGAGGCCAGCATTACCTTGATCCCAAAACCAGACAAAGACACCATCAAAAAAGAGAATTACTGACCAATATCCTTGATGAACACAGATGCGAAAATTCTTGCCAAAATACTAGCCAATAGGATCCAACAGTACGTTAAAAGGATTATTAACCACCACCAAGTGGAATTCATTCCTAGGCTGCAAGGTTGGTTCAACAACCTCAAATCAATCAATGTGATACACTACATTAATAAAAGAAAGAACAAGAACCATATGATACTCTCAATAGATGCTGAAAAAGCATTTGACAGAGTACAGCATCCTTTCTTGATCAAAACTCTTCGAAGTGTAGGGATAGAGGGTACATACCTCAATATCATCAAAGCCACCTACAAAAAACCCACAGCAAATATCATTCTCAATGGGGGAAAACTGAGAGCTTTTCCCCTAAGGTCAGGAACACGGCAGGGATATCCACTATCACCACTACTATTCAACATAGTATTAGAAGTCCAAGCCTTGGCAATCAGATGAAAAAAGAAATAAAAGGCATCCAAATTGGCAAAGAAGAGGTCAAACTCTCATTCTTTGCAGATGATATGATACTATATGTGGAAAACCCAAAAGACTTCACTCCAAAACTGCTAGAACATGTATAGGAATTCAGTAAAGTGTCAGGATATAAAATCAATGCACAGAAATCAGTTGCATTTCTCTACACCAACAGCAAGACAGAAGAAAGAGAAATTAAGGAGTCCATCCCATTTACAACTGTACCCAAAACAGTAAGATACCTAGGAATAAACCTAACCAAAGAGGCTAAGAATCTATACACAGAAAACTATAAAGTACTCATGAAAGAAATTGAGGAAGACACAAAGAAATGGAAAAGTGTTCCATGCTCCTGGATTGGAAGAATAAGTACAGTGAAAATGTCTATGCTACCTAAAGCAATCTACACATTTAAGGCAATTCCTATCAAAGTAGCATCCATTTTTTTCAAAGAAATGGAACAAATAATCCTAAAATTTATATGGAACCAGAAAAGACCCCGAATAGCCAAAGGAATATTGAAAAAGAAAGCCAAAGTTGGTGGCATCACAATTCCGGACTTCAAGCTCTATTACAAAGCTGTCATCATCAAGACAGCATGGTACTGGCACAAAAACAGACACATAGATCAATGGAACAGAATAGAGAGCCCAGAAATAGACCCTCAACTCTATGGTCAACTCATCTTCGACAAAGCAGGAAAGAATGTCCAATGGAAAAAAGACAGCCTCTTCAATGAATGGTGTTGGGAAAATTGGACAGCCACATGCAGAAAAATGAAATTGGACCATTTCCTTACACCACACACAAAAATAGACTCCAAATGGATGAAGGACCTCAATGTGAGAAAGGAATCCATCAAAATCCTTGAGGAGAACACAGGCAGCAACCTCTTCAACCTCAGCCACAGCAACATCTTCCTAGGAACATCGCCAAAGGCAAGGGAAGCAAGGGCAAAAATGAACTATTGGGATTTTATCAAGATCAAAAGCCTTTGCACAGCAAAGGAAACAGTTAACAAAACCAAAAGACAACTGACAGAATGGGAGAAGATATTTGCAAACGACATATCAGATAAAGGGCTAGTGTCCAAAATCTATAAAGAACTTAGCAAACTCAACACCCAAAGAACAAATAATCCAATCAAGAAGTGGGCAGAGGACATAAACAGACATTTCTGCAAAGACGACATCCAAATGGCCAACAGACACATGAAATCACTCGGCATCAGGGAAATACAAATCAAAACCACAATGAGATACCGTCTCACGCCAGCCAGAATGGCTAAAATTAACAAGTCAGGAAATGACAGATGCTGGCGAGAATGTGGAGAAAGGGGAACCCTCCTACTCTCTTGGTGGGAACGCAAACTGGTGCAGCCACTCTGGAAAACAGCATGGAGGTCCCTCAAAAAGTTAAAAATAGAGCTACCCTATACCCAGCAATCGCACTACTGGGTATTTACCCTAAAGATACAAACGTAGGGATCTGAAGGGGCACATGCACCCGAATGTTTATAGCAGTAATATCCACAATAACCAAACTATGGAAAGAACCTAGATGTCCATCAACAGATGAATGGATAAAGAAGATGTGAGATATATTCTCACACACACACACACACACACACACACACACACACACACACACACAGAGGAATACTATGCAGCCATCAAAAGAAACAAAATCTTGCCACTTGCAATGACGTGGATGGAACTAGAGGGTATTATGCTGAGCGAAATAAGTCAATCAGAGAAAGACAATTATCATATTATCTATCTGATATGAGGAATTTGAGAGGCATGGTGGTGGGTTGTGGGGGTAGGGAAGGAAAAATGAAAAAAATGGGATCAAGAGGAAGACAAACCATAAGGGACTCTAAATCTCACAAAACGAACTAGGGGTTGCTGGGGGTTTGGGGAGGGTATATGCTATGGTGAGTGCTGTGAAATGTGTAAGCCTGATGATTCAGACCTGTACCCCTGGGGCAAATAGTACATTATATGTTAATAAAAAAAATTTTTTTTAAATAGAAAAGCAAAAGGAAAACCCAGGTGTATGTATCAAAGAAGTTCAAATTTAAAGTTTATTATGGAATTTGTGGTACTGAACATCTCATTGTGATGGTAAATAGGTTAAAATTACTAAAAATTGAAAAGAATGAGAATAGTGGGAACGAATTAAAAATAAAAGTATCTCTGAAGTAAAAAAAAATTTTTTAATTAAAAATAAATAAATAAATAAATAAAAGTTTTAGGGTCTATCTTCCAAGTTTCTTATCCTTTTCCACTTGCTTTCCATCTCTTCTTATTTTTGCTCTATGTCAAGATATTTCTTGCCTTTGATTTTCCTAAGATACTGATTCAGATCTCCTGATGATCTTCCTTTCCTTTAATTAATCTCTTAAATTGTATTGGTTAGGAAATTGTGATTTTTAGCTCCAGAAAGTCTTTTTGTGCTATATTTAAATCTCCTTCAATACACTAACATTTTTAAAATTCAAACTGTCTTGTGTCTCTTCCAACAGTTCTGTTTGTTTTGCCCTGTCTTCCTCTCTCTAGGCAAGCCCCTGAGAGGGGATGTTTTTCACTGTTGGTTTCTGCTTTCATGAACCCTGATGGCAGCTGCACTCTTACCTGTGTGGTCCAGGTCACAAAAGCAGAGGCACTCAGTCTCTGCTGAGGCCAAAGCCTCCATGTCCAGAGTCCAAGGCAGGGAAGACCCAGCCTACCCATTCAGTTGCCTCTTGGCCTCTTCAAGACCAGGTAACTCAGGCACACCCACATGGAACTTATGCCAACCTTACCCATGGGGCTCCTCAGAGCCCAAAGTCCCCTTTTACCCCACTCCCCACTAAGCCCAGTAGTCATTTGCCTCAGAACAAGGGCAGGGAAACTGGAGTGGGAGCAGAGGATGGAGGGGCTATGTTTGCTGGGGGTCTTCCCAGAGACCCAGCATGAACCCTTAGACAAACTCACTTCAAATGCAAGTCCAAGCAGCATCAGGAAGCCCCCAAGCATTCTGGCAGTACACATTGTTCTCTCTCTACTGCCTATGGTGTTTGGTTGGGAACAGTTGAGAAATATGGGGCCAGTGAAACCTGGAAGAAACAGGGAAGTGAGAATAAGTAGATACATTGAACCAGATGGTTGGAAAACAAAAGGTCTTTAGGAGGAATTCTCAGAATGTGACCACCTGATTCAATTGCACTTAGCTAGTCAGATTCCTGTGTCTGCTCGGGCTGCTTTCACAAACAGACTGGACAGCTTAAAGAACATTTATTTCTCACAGTTCTAGAGGCTGGCAATCCAAAATCAAGGTGCCAGCCAATTCAGCTCCTGTGAAAGCCTTCTTTCCTGGCTTGCAGATGGCCGCCTTCTGTCTGAGTGCTCACATTGCAAAGACATCTTTCTCTCTTCCTTTTCTTACAAACCACTAATGACATCATGAGGGCCCAACCTCATGACCTTAAACCTAATCCTAATTACTGACAAAGGGCTTCATCTCCATATGCCATCCCACTAGGTGTTAGGGCTTCAGTACATGAATTGATTGGGGCAGGAGCGGGGGACACAATTCAGTGCCCAGCACAGTATTGCAATCCACTGCTACATAACAAACTCTCAACTTTCAGTGGCTTAATGTTGCAGAAGTTTATTTCTCACGTATATAAAATCCAGCTGGAAGTGGGGTGCGGTTCATGTAGATATTTAGGCTCTGAGCCGTCTTTGACAGCTGATTCCCAAGGTCATTTGAGGACCCACCATCCTGTCAGCAGAAAGGAGGAAAGATCAGGCTTCTGCATGGGAGGTTTTTCTAGGCCAGTCCTGGAAATTATCCACATTAATTCCACCCACATTCCATTGGCTAGAACTCAGTCATGTGGCCTCACCTACCTGCAGGAGAGACTGGGAACTGTAGTCTGACTGTGCACCCAGGAAGAAATGTACACTAACTACACCAAGGTTTAAGCTTGGTGAGCATCTGGCTCATCTTCCCAGAAAACCCTATTCATGAAGATATTGTACATGTGACCCACTAAGATTCACTTCCCCAAACTGTATTAATTACCCAGACCTCCAAAATCAGCATAGGATTACTCAGATTTGGACTTTTAACAGAACACATATGTCTTATAAGTTTCCTCATTGTTGTCAGCTTCAAGGTAAGTCTTGAATTTATAAAATTAATGCAATGAAAATCCTAAATAATAAATGTTTTCAACAATTAGGGTATTATTATGGGACTTGTTAAAAGTTTAATAATGTACAGTGGGCCTCTGGCTGTATTCCATCACTATAAAAAGGAGGAACATTAGGTCCACCAGAGCAGCTGTTCAAGCAGCCAACTTTTCCAAGAAAATGCAACAGGACTATCCTCATCAGAGAAGGTAGACCAATGACATAGGCTTATGTCATAAACAGAAGATCAGCAGCCTTGCTGTCTTTTGACCCTGGGTGCATAAGAACAGCATTTCAGGGCCCCTGTCTGGTAGATAAGCCAGTAGGTCCACATTCAAAGACTGCATGCCAGAGAGGCACCCCTTAGATCATCCCTTTCAATGGCAGCCAGTAGGGTATCTGGATCAATATCCCTAATCTCCAGATTTTATCTTTAAGATATTACTCAAACCCACCTCTTCTCCCCATCTCTGCCTCCTCCATCTTCATCCCAGCTGCCATCAGCTCATCTCTCACCTGGACCACACAGGCCTTCCAAATGGTCCCCTATGCTCATCTCCCCTCTTCTCATCCATTCTGTGCCACAAATTAAATACTGCCACTATTTCCCATTGCTCTTAGAAAGCAAAACTCCAAACATGGCCTACCAGAGCCCACGTGGCTCCTTCCTACCTGTAACCCCCTCCCCCTCTACAGCCCACTGGGCTCCAGCCACACTGGCCTTTTCTGTCCCACAAGCTCTTCCCTTCACCTGGCACACTACTCCCTCCTTCCCACCTCCTGACCTCTGCTTGAACCTCATGTCCTAGCAGAACCCTATTAACATCTTTAAGTAGGTATAGGAGATCAGAATTTACCACCTCAAAATAGGTCTCTTTGGCATAAGGATTATTTTAGGCTGATTATTTTTAAGAAACTGCAAACACAGGAGAAACTCTAGAAATCAAGTCAAAATTACCCTTTATAAGGGACATTTGTGTGTGTAAGGGGAATCTCTCTGCTGTACTAGGAAGAGGATGATGACTCTAAGCCCCTAGAAACTCTTACCAGTGGAGAAGACAGCAACTTAAATCTGCATAGCAAACTTGTCATCGTTTATTGTGCTTTTCCTGGTCACCTGATCACCTCCCATAACCATCCCCACCCCCCACATCTTCTTTTGTCTTTAGAGGAAGATGATACTTAAAGTGATGACTTTGGGGGCACCTGGGTGGCTCAGTTGGTTAAGCATCTGCCTTTGGTACAGTTCATGATCTCAGGGTCCTGGGATTCAGCCCCAAGCCAGGTTCCTTGCTCAGTGGGGAGTCTGCTTTTCCCTCTCCCTCTGCCCCTCCCCACTGCTCTCTCTCTATCTCAAATAAATAAATAAATAAATAATCCTGAAAAATAAAAATAAAGTGATGGCTTTAGCCATTTCAGAGAGTTTTTCTGGGTGTCTCCCCATGTATATGTAGGGGAAGAAAGTTTTCTTCTGCCCTTCAAGGTCTTCCAGCTGGACTAAATATTAAATTTTACATGAGACGTGCTAAAGGAGAAAAAAAAAAACCGACATTTTATTACATGCACAAGAAGACCCAATGAAATTGAGCCCTAAGGAAATGACCAAGGCAGACAGTTTTTATACATTTTAAACAAAGAGACAATAAATTTGTGAAGAATTAACTGAGTAATGAAAGAGGTATATGGGAGTTTTAATTAGTAGGGAATTCTAAGCAGATTTCGGTTGAGGTAGTAGAATAGAGGAAAATAAGATTTGTTTCTATAGCTTTCTTGGCTTTAAACTCCAGATCTCTGGGATTAGGAATATCTTTTTACTTCTTAGTACAGGAAGGGTATTTTTCATATGGGAGATTTGTTTCCTGCTTTCCAGGGGACAGAGGAGGGTCTGAGTGTTCTAGCAGCCGGCTGTTTCTTAAGTAATTTTTATTTAAAATAATCAAAAAATAAAATAATCAATGTGCCAAGAGAGACACTTTTGTAGACAGCCTCCCCTTGGCCTCTACATATACATGTTAATGAACTTTTGTTTTTCTCCTGTTAATGTGTCCTGTACCAATTTAATTATTAGACCAGCCAAAGAGCCTAGAAGGAAAGAAGAGAAATTTTCTGCTCCTACTTATAACCTCCTAGACTCTATTACAGAGTGGATGTCCCTTTTGCCACACACACTGATTTAGGTCATATTGGGTAGATATTATAATTTCCACTACCTCTATAGAGGGTAAGTTCCCAGCAGGCATTGAACCCAGCTGTCAGGCAAGTTGTCTGGCACAGATCAGGTAAATAGTAAGAATGTGCTGGAAAAATTAAACAAGGACAGAAGTGCACATGAATATTTCTCTGCTTTTTACAAAGTGCTTTTGTACGATGTATAACATGTGACTTTCATAACTTCACTTTCAAGTGGATTTTAGCACTTCCTTTCTACAGATAAGAAAGCTTAGTTTTGGGGCACCTGGGTGGCTCAGTGGGTTAAAGCCTCTGCCTTCAGCTCAGGTCATGATTCCAGGATCCTGGGATCAAGCCCCGTATCGGGGCAGGGAGTCTGCTTCCCTTCCTCTCTCTCTGCCTGCCTCTCTGCCTACTTGTGATCTCTGTCTGTCAAATAAATAAAATCTTTTAAAAAAATTTTTAAAAAAAGAAAGCTTAGTTTCATTTTACTCCTCTGTGGGTTTTTAAAATGCTATTTTATTATTCCTGTTCTTTGTCCTTTATATTTGTCTTTATCCTTTTGGGGATGTGCCCTATTGTTCTTTTCCTTACTTTTAAGTTGAAACTCAGCTCACTGATCTATGAAACTTTTTTTATGTATACATTTAAAGCCAAAAGTTTCCCTGTATATATATTGTTTCAGCTACATCCCACAATTTTTGGTAGTGGTTTTATTGTTATTCAGTTAAAAATATTTAAATTCCCTATTATGATACTTTCTTTGAACTATGAATCTTTCAGGAGTGTTTGTTTAATTTTTTAAATATTTACATAACACATTTTGTATATCTTTTGCATTGTTGCTTTCACATTTTGTTGTATTTTGGTCAGACTTTTTATTATTGATGATGCTAATCTTTTGGATTTGTTGAGATTTATGGTCAAGTATGTGACCAGCTTTTTTTTTTTTTAGATTTATTTATTTTAGAGAGAAGGTGGGAGGGGCAGAGGGAGAGGGTGAGAGAGAATGTCAAGCAGATTCCCTGCCAAGCATGGAGCCCAACTCAGGGCTCAATCCCAGGACCCTTAGTTCATGATCTGAGCTAAAACCAAAAGTCAGAGGTGACTGTGCCTCCCAGGCACCCTGGGACTAGCTATTTTTAAATGTCCCTGGAGTGCTTGAAGACTGAAAAATATGCCTGAGAAGGCCCAGGTTGACAGTGGCAACATGGGGGAAGGGACATATGAGCCACTGTCAAGAGGGAGGAGGGTCTGCATCAAGGGTGGCAGTGAGGTACGGCTGAGGGAGTAGAGGATCCTCAGGGCATTCTGAAATGTCATCTGGGGACAATACTACCCAACTCACTGTGTCACTACTATTGTTTCTAATTTATTCCATGAATTCATCAGGGTGTTTGAGGTTACTTTGAAAGGAAGCATTGGAGAAGTGGGTGGTTTTCTCCTTTCATTGTTAGGTGACTAATGGAGCAATCTTGTTTTGCTTTCTGGCATGAGACCCTGTGAATATTTTAAGAAAGAATAGAGACCTTTTCATTCAACCCAGAACCTCTGTTTTTAAACTCCTCAGGAGCTCCCGGGAGGAAAGCACCTCCGCAGCTCTCCTCCACCCAAGCAAGAAAACAGGAACTCCACGTGTGGGACACATGCACCACATAAAATGGAGATGTTAATTTCATTCACGATTTTTAAAGCATGACCTCAAAAATCCTCAGAAAATGAAGCTAATGGCCCATGTATTCACCTTTATCATTACAAGACCAAAAAGAAACATCTTTTGGTGAAATTCAACCCTTTGGGTTCTGGAGGCTGCACAGCACTGGGAGGCCCTCCTGGGGTGGATCCTGCAGTGGGAACTGCCATAACTCCAGAGACAAAGGATGTCACCAAAGTCAGGAGGAAAATTCAGCAAAGAGGAAGGCAAGGTACTGCCCAGATACATTGGCACCAGGCTGGATGGGCTTTCAAATGCCAAGCACTGACTGGAGCAGGATTTCCTGAGTTCCCAGAATCTCACTCACCCTCATGATTGTGGGTACAAGACAATTTGTGTGTCTAGAAGGACGCACATGCTCATATCACAGTGAGAATTATGGTGTTTTTTTTAAAGATTTTATTTATTTGTAACAAAGAGAGCACAAGCAGGGGGAGCGGCAGTCAGAGCAGGCAGAGGGAGAAGCAGTCTCCCTGCTGAGCAAGGAGGCCCATGTGGGACTCGATCCCAGGACCCTGGGATCATGACCTGAGCCAAAGGCAGTGGCTTAACCCACTGAGCCACCCAGGCATCCCAGTGAGAATTATGTTTAATCAGTCAGAGATATAATGACCTCATGATTACTAAAAGTAGGGTTCAAATCAAATGAATCCACTAGTGCAGAAACCATACCTTCTGACTGAAATATTCCTTTTTCAGTTGTCAGTTTCTAATTTGTCATTACTTCTTCCAAAAACCATGCAAGTTGAAAGTTTGATTGCAACCAGTTACTTCTGAAGGATTCATGGCCTTAAAGCCCTTGTTTGTTAAAAATGCTGCAACACCAACATGTCATTCAAATTTTTGCATGCATCTACTCTACCTATGAGACTGAGCCAAGAACAGAGTAATGTAAACAAAACATAAACACATGAAAATTTCAGTAATGATGACAATGAATGTTGGAGGTGCAAAAGAAATCTGTTTACCTCTTACACTGCTGATGAGAATGCAAGCTGGTGCAGCCACTCTGGAAAACAGTGTGGAGCTTCCTCAGGTTGTTGAAAAGAGAGCTACTGGGTATTTGCCTCAAAGACACAAATGTAGTGATCCTAAGGGCCATGTTGCACTCCAATGTTTATAGCAGCAATGTCCACAATAGCCAAACTGTGAAAAGACCCAAGATGTCCATTAACAGATAAATGGGTAAAGAAGATGATATATTTATAGATAGATAGATAGATAGATAGATAGATAGATAGATAGATAAACATACACACAATAGAATACCGCTCAGCCATCAAAAAAAAATGAAATTTTGCCATTTGCAATCATGTGGTTGGAACTAGAGGGTATTATGCTAAGCAAAATAAGTCCAACAGATGGTGGGAATGCAGGCTGGTGCAGCCACTCTGGAAAACAGCATGGAGGTTCCTCAAAATGTTGAAAATAGAGCTACCCTATGACCCAGCAATTGCACTGCTGGGTATTTACCCTAAAGATACAAACATAGTGATCCAAAGGGGCACGTGCACCCGAATGTTTATAGCAGCAATGTCTACAATAGCCAAACTATGGAAAGAACCTAGATGTCCATCAACAGACGAATGGATAAAGAAGATGTGGTATATATACACAATGGAATACTATGCAGCCATCAAAAGAAATGAAATCTTGCCATTTGCAACGACGTGGATGGAACTAGAGGGTATCATGCTTAGTGAAATAAGTCAATTGGAGAAAGACAACTATCATATGATCTCCCTGATATGAGGGAGAGGAGATGCAACATGGGGGGTTAAGGGGGTAGGAGAAGAGTAAATGAAACAAGATGGGATTGGGAGGGAGACAAACCATAAGTGACTCTTAATCTCACAAAACAAACTGAGGGTTAATGGGGGGGTGTGGGGGGTGGGATTATGGACATTGGGGAGGGTATGTGCTATGGTGAGTGCTGTGAAGTGTGTAAACCTGGAGATTCACAGACCTGTACCCCTGGGGATAAAAAGATATTATATGTTTATGAAAAATAAAATTAAAAAAAAAAGTCCAACAGAGAAAGACAATTATCATATGATCTCACTCATATGTGGAATTTAAGAAACAAAACAGGATCCTAGGGAATGGAAGGAACAAGACAAAATCAGAGAGGGAGACAAAACATAAGAGGTTTTTTTTAAAGATTTTATTTATCTATTTGACAGACAGAGATCACAAGCAAGCTCCCCACTGAGCAGAGACCCCGATGCGGGGCTCGATCCCAGGACCTTGAGATCATGGCCTGAGCCGAAGGCAGAGGCTTTAACCCACTGAACCACCCAAGCACCCCAAGAGATTCTGAAACATAGGAAAAAACTTGAGTATTGCTGGAGGGGAGGAGGTGTGTGGGGATGGGGTAACTGGCTGATGAGCACAAGGAGGGCATGTGATATAATGAGCACTGGGTGTTTTATGCAGCTGATGAATCACTAAAGTCTACCTCTGAAATTAATACATTATATGTTAATTAACTGAAATTAATTTTAAAAAATAATTAAATAAAAATTAAAAAGAAGGGGTGCCTGGGTGGCTCAGTGGATTGAGCCTCTGCCTTCGGCTCTGGTCATGATCTCAGGGTCCTCGGATCGAGCATCAGGCTCTCTGCTCCGTGGGGAGCCTGCTTCCCTCTCTCTCTCTGCCTGCCTCTCTGCCTACTTGTGATCTCTCTCTGTCAAATAAATAAATAAAATCTTTTTTTTTTAAATGAGTCTCTTATGGTTTGTCTCCCTCCCTATCCCATCTTGTTTGATTTATTCTTTTCCTACCCCCAAACTAAAAAAATAAATAAGTAAATAAGAAAATAAAGAGGTTTTAAAAAAGAAAATAAATAGAAATTATATTTTTAAAAAAGGAAATGTGTTTAATTTGCAAATAGAGCTGAGAAAGATACAGTCTTGAGTTCAGCACAGAAAGTCAGCAATGTTGCCTGGAGGGAAAGATCAAAAGTCTTATGAGACAGATGAGTCTCGATATGAGCCCTAAAAAAGGGAGAAGTTGGAAAATCAGAGAGCCTAGTAGAAAACATTCCAGGACAGATGAAATGATGTGAAAAGTCAAGAAATCTGAACAGTGTCAGGGGTGCCTGGGTGGCTCAGTGGGTTAAGAAATCTGAACAGTGTCAATAAAGTTTCTTAAAGGTAAGTTTCACCACCTGAGACCAGGGCCAACCAGTGATGGAATTAATACATAGGAAGAATTGATCTGCCGCCCTACCTCCTCCCCTCTCTGCTTTACTGCCCTAAGTTCCCAGCATACAAGACCAGCTACAGAATTTGTGGAACCCAATGCCAAATGAAAATCAGAGTACCACTGGAGAGCATAAATGAGCCTCCATTTTCCTTGGGCTCATGACCCCAATCCTCGGGGAATGAGTGATTCCAAGGGATTGCACCCTTTATGCAGGAATGTACTGGGTACCTGGACCAAGTAGCAAGAGCTCGACCCAAGTAGGGCATGGCCAGCCCAGGGAAGGATGGCCACTGCCTTGCCCAGTCTGAGATGCTGAAACTGTGGAGAGAGCAGCAGAACATGACCTCCCTAACCAATGCCCCAGGACAGAGGATAGCGTGGGTTTGGGCCAGGGATGAGGAGAGAGACCTAGGCAGGATCCAGGCTCTAGGAGGCAGGGTGCAGGAAACTGCAAACATGTCCCAGGGAGTCAGTGGGAGGCCCCTGCACATGCTGCATCATCCCATTGGACTTCAGTTACAAAACATAAATGCAGGAAAAATTATGAAGACTTCAAGATGGCAGCCACAGAACAAGAATCTCTGAGGGCTGGGCCCCGTGTGACTACACAAGTCTCTGGTCAATGAAGCCAGTCCTGCCAACATCTCACAATGGCCTGCCCTCCCTAGATATCTCCCCATCTTGCAGAACTTTATCTCTATTCCCCACCCAAAGTTATATTACAATCCCATTCTAAACTAATCTAAAAAGCTCCTGCTGATCCTTTATAAGCAGGGGTCCCCACCTGTGTTTAAGTTACATTCACCATAAGACAGACCTCCCCAAGGGTATCTCCAAAACCCGAAGTAGGTCAGCCCAGAGTCTTTCCCAAAGAGAATGAGGAGCGTGCTAGAACAGAACATTTCCGGAGGAGCAGGATGGTCCAGCAGCGACTCACCAAGTCTTAGGAAGAGGGATCCTAGGGACTTCCACCCTCAGTGGCAACGGGTTTGCCTGCAGGATTCACGTTGACCAGTGAAGCCTGCGACAGTTTCTCTTGCTCAAGCATTAAGTCACCCTTGAACGTTGCAAGCACCTGGGTAACACTCTGAAAGGAGCAGAGTTGCAACAAGTTCACTGGTAGCTTCCAGGGTCAGAGAAATAGTGGGCAAAACGATGATGTCACTCTCACCTCTTTGATTCATAGAATTCCAGGAGTTTCTGGAATTCCAGATAACCTACCTACCCTTTAACATTGGCTTTCTGGAGGCAAAAGTTTCTAACACAGAGGGACAGCCACTTATGAGACCTCGAGGCATTATCATATTTTGGAAAGAAGGATAAATTTTTTATTTTTGTTTTTATTTTATTTTATTTTATTTTAGAGAGAGAATGTGTGAGGGAGAGCACTGGTTGTGGGGGAGGGAAAGGAGAAATAGACTCTCCACTGACCAGGAAGCCGGCTGCCACCAGGCTCAGTCTCTGGACACTGGAATCAGGACCTGAACTGAACACAGATTCTTTTTTTTTTTTTTAATTTAAATTTTATTATTATTTTTTTAAACATATAATATATTTTTATCCCCAGGGGTACAGGTCTGTGAATCGCCAGATTTACACATTTCACAGCACTCACCATAGCACATACCCTCCCCAATGTCCATAACCCCACCCCCCCTCTCCCAACCCCCCTCCCCCCATCAACTCTCAGTTTGTTTTGTG